>NC_080028.1:71879364-71954136 GCF_030020395.1 Manis pentadactyla
AAATACTAAAGGGTTCTCTTTAAACTGAAAAGAATGGGCAATAATTACTAACAAGGATGCATATGAAAACTGCATTTCACTGGAAAAGTAAATATATAATAGAGGTAGTGGATTAATTACTTATAAAGCTACTATGAAGGTTAAAATACAAAAGTAATAAAAATAATTATCACAATAATTAGTTAAAGGATACACAAGATACAAAGACGTAAACAATGACATGAAAAATATAAAATGTTGGGGGAAGGAGAGTAAAAATGTTTTAGAATGGGACGAAACTCGAGTTGTTATCAACTTAAGATAGGTGGTTATAGAGGTAAGTTGTTACATGTAAGCCTCATGGTAACCACGAAGCAAAAAACTATAGTAAAGACACAAAAGAGAAAGAGAAAGGAATATAAGCGTACAACTAAAGAAACTCATCAAACCACAAAAGAAGAGAGCAAGATGCTGTTGGCAAAACTGGAGAGCAACATGAAAGGGCATGAAACTGGATCATTGTCTAACCCCACACATAAAAGTAAACTTGAAATGGATCAAAGACCTGAATGTAAGTCATGAAACCATAAAACTCTTAGAAAAAAACACAGGCAAAACCTCTTGGACATAAACATGAACAAATTCTTCATGAACATATCTCGCTGGGCAGGGGAAAGAACAGCAAAAATGAACAAATGGAACGGTATCAAGCTGAAAAGCCTCTGTAGGGCAAAGGACACCATCAATAGAACAAAAAGGCATCCTACACTATGGGAGAATATATTCATAAATGACATATCCAACAAAGGGCTGACATCCAAAATACATAAAGAGCTCATGCACCTCAACAAACAAAAAGCAAAAAATCCAATTAAAAAATAAGCAGAGGGTCTGAACAGACACTTCTCCAAAGAAGAAAAACACATAGCCAACAGGCCCATGAAAAGATGCTCCACATCGCTAGCCATCAGAGAAATGCAAATCAAAACCACAATGAGATACCACTTCACACAAGTAAGGATTGCCACCATCCAAAAGACAAACAGCAACACATGGGGGCAACGATGTGGAGAAAGGGGAACCCTCCTACACTGCTAGTGGGAATGTGAACAAGTTCAACCATTGTGGAAAGCAGTATGCAGGTTCATCAAAAAACTTAAAATAGAACTACCATTTGACCCTGGAATTTGTCTCCTAGGATTTTACCGAAAGAAAACAAGACCGAAGGTTCAAAAAGCCATATGCACCCCTATGTTTACTGCAGCACTATTTACAACAGTCAAGATATGGATGCAACCGAAGTCTCCATCAGTAGATGAATGGATAAAGAAGAGGTGTCACATATACAAAATGGAACACTATTCAGCCATAAGAAAAAAACATATCCTACCATTTGCAACAACATGGATGGAGCTAGAGGGGATGATGCTCAGTGAAATAAGCCAGGCGGAGAAAGACAAGTACCAAATGATTTCCCTCATTTGTGGAGTATTAAATCAAAGCAAATCTGAAGGGACAGAACAGCAGCCGACTCACAGACTCCAAGAAGCGACTAGCGATTACCAAAGGGGAGGGGGTATGGAAGGGAGAAGAGGATTCATGAAGGGGTGTTATGATTGGTGCACCTGGTGTGTGTGGGGTCACGGGGAAACAATGTAGCTCAGAGAAGACAAGTAGGGACTCCGTGGCATCGTGCTACGCTGATGGAGAGCGACGGCAATGGGGTATAGGGGGTACTCGATAATATCGGTGGAGGTAGTACCCACATTGAAGGTTTCTTGTGAAACCTTCAGAGCAGTGTATGTCAATGATACGTTAATGAAAAAGTAAAAAAGAAAAAAAAGTTCACATTATACCAATTGACATTAAAGAAAGACTTCCACGCTTTTCTTTCCCTTTTCCTTTTTCGCTGTCTCGCCAACGGGTGTCCTGCTGAGTACCTGGTGCCCGGGGCGACCGCGGGAGCAGAAGTGGCTGGGTGGGGGTGCAGCGCGGCACGGGGGGCCTGAGACGCGAGCCCCGAGCTGCCAATCGCTCGCCGTCTCCCGGCAACTTGGCAGCGCGCGCCGCCAGCGCACAATGCCCGCCCGCCTCTAGCCCACGCGCGAGAGCGAAGGCAGGCAGTCTAGCGGAGAGAGCCGCGGAAGCCGCTCGCCGCCGGACAGAGCTCGCTATCTTCCCAAATGGGAGGGGTTTTGAGCAAGCTCTGCCCCCCGCAGCCCGCCCCCGTTCCGGAGGCCAGGAGCCGGCGCCCGGCCTTCCTCGGAAGCCCCGCCCGCCCCGCAAGCCTCGCAAGCCCGGCAAGCCCCGCCCCGTCGGCTCCCTCGGCCCGCCGCGACCGCATTCGCCCTTCAGTACCCACTCGTTTCTTCGGGTCCCCTCGGAGGCCTCATCGCCGGTAAGACGCTGACCCTCCCCAGACCGTGGACGACTTGACTTTGAAAGTTTTGTTTTTCTTAAGTCCTAAGTGGGTTCTGTGCCCTTTTCACCTCCCCAAACACCTTGGTGCGCGTCCAGCTGCCTCCCTTTAGCCTATGCTATGAGATGTGCTGATAGAACTGTTCCCTTCTTTCAGTTCCTTTTTTTGGGTCACTTTTCTATTCCTTTTATTTTTAATTTTTACCTTCTTTTTGGTAGCATTAGTGTACAGTTACATGAGCAACACGGTGGTTAGTAGGCTCCCCCCATTATCAAGTCCGCCCCTCATACCCCGTTACAGTCACTGTCCATCAGCGTAGGGAGATGCTATATAGTCACTACTTGTCTTCTCTGTGTGCTATACTGCCCTCCCCGTGCCCACCCCCCTACATCATGTATGTTGATCCTAATGCCCCTCATTCCCCTTCTCCCTCCTTTCCCACCCACCCTTCCCAGTCCCTTTCCCTTTGGTATCTGTTAGTCCATTCTCGGGTTCTGTGAGTCTGCTGCTGTTTGGTGCCTTCAGTTTTTTCTCTGTTCTTACGCTCCACAGATGAGTGCAACCATTTGATACTTGTGTTTCTCTGCCTGGCATATTTCACTGAGCGTAATACCCTCTAGCCCCATCCACGTTGTTGCAAATCTTTCTTTCAGTTCTTAAAACTCTGAACTTTAACACAGTATGAGTTTAGCAGAATACTTGGTAAATCACTTAAAATATACCTGCTTCAGGTGAGAATACCATCTGTCTGTTTATTACAGCACTATTTACAACAACCCAGTTATGGAAACAACCTAAGTGGCCATCCGTAGATGAATGCATAGAGAAGAGGTGGCACATATACAAAATGTTACTCTATTCAGCCATAAGAAGGAAACAGATCCTACCATTTGCAACAACATGGATGGAGCTAGAGGGGATGATGCTCAGTGAAATAAGCCAGGTGGAGAAAGACAAGTACCAAATGATTTCCCTCATTTGTGGAGTATTAAATCAAAGCAAATCTGAAGGGACAGAACAGCAGCCGACTCACAGACTCCAAGAAGCGACTAGCGATTACCAAAGGGGAGGGGGTATGGAAGGGAGAAGAGGATTCATGAAGGGGTATTATGATTGGTGCACCTGGTGTGTGTGGGGTCACGGGAAAACAATGTAGCTCAGAGAAGACAAGTAGGGACTCCGTGGCATCGTGCTACGCTGATGGAGAGCGACGGCAATGGGGTATAGGGGGTACTCGATAATATCGGTGGAGGTAGTACCCACATTGAAGGTTTCTTGTGAAACCTTCAGAGCAGTGTATGTCAATGATACGTTAATGAAAAAGTAAAAAAGAAAAAAAAGTTCACATTATACCAATTGACATTAAAGAAAGACTTCCACGCTTTTCTTTCCCTTTTCCTTTTTCGCTGTCTCGCCAACGGGTGTCCTGCTGAGTACCTGGTGCCCGGGGCGACCGCGGGAGCAGAAGTGGCTGGGTGGGGGTGCAGCGCGGCACGGGGGGCCTGAGACGCGAGCCCCGAGCTGCCAATCGCTCGCCGTCTCCCGGCAACTTGGCAGCGCGCGCCGCCAGCGCACAATGCCCGCCCGCCTCTAGCCCACGCGCGAGAGCGAAGGCAGGCAGTCTAGCGGAGAGAGCCGCGGAAGCCGCTCGCCGCCGGACAGAGCTCGCTATCTTCCCAAATGGGAGGGGTTTTGAGCAAGCTCTGCCCCCCGCAGCCCGCCCCCGTTCCGGAGGCCAGGAGCCGGCGCCCGGCCTTCCTCGGAAGCCCCGCCCGCCCCGCAAGCCTCGCAAGCCCGGCAAGCCCCGCCCCGTCGGCTCCCTCGGCCCGCCGCGACCGCATTCGCCCTTCAGTACCCACTCGTTTCTTCGGGTCCCCTCGGAGGCCTCATCGCCGGTAAGACGCTGACCCTCCCCAGACCGTGGACGACTTGACTTTGAAAGTTTTGTTTTTCTTAAGTCCTAAGTGGGTTCTGTGCCCTTTTCACCTCCCCAAACACCTTGGTGTGCGTCCAGCTGCCTCCCTTTAGCCTATGCTATGAGATGTGCTGATAGAACTGTTCCCTTCTTTCAGTTCCTTTTTTTGGGTCACTTTTCTATTCCTTTTATTTTTAATTTTTACCTTCTTTTTGGTAGCGTTAGTGTACAGTTACATGAGCAACACGGTGGTTACTAGGCTCCCTCCATTATCAAGTCCGCCCCTCATACCCCGTTACAGTCACTGTCCATCAGCGTAGGGAGATGCTATATAGTCACTACTTGTCTTCTCTGTGTGCTATACTGCCCTCCCCGTGCCCACCCCCCTACATCATGTATGTTGATCCTAATGCCCCTCATTCCCCTTCTCCCTCCTTTCCCACCCACCCTTCCCAGTCCCTTTCCCTTTGGTATCTGTTAGTCCATTCTCGGGTTCTGTGAGTCTGCTGCTGTTTGGTGCCTTCAGTTTTTTCTCTGTTCTTACGCTCCACAGATGAGTGCAACCATTTGATACTTGTGTTTCTCTGCCTGGCATATTTCACTGAGCGTAATACCCTCTAGCCCCATCCACGTTGTTGCAAATCTTTCTTTCAGTTCTTAAAACTCTGAACTTTAACACAGTATGAGTTTAGCAGAATACTTGGTAAATCACTTAAAATATACCTGCTTCAGGTGAGAATACCATCTGTCTGTTTATTACAGCACTATTTACAACAACCCAGTTATGGAAACAACCTAAGTGGCCATCCGTAGATGAATGCATAGAGAAGAGGTGGCACATATACAAAATGTTACTCTATTCAGCCATAAGAAGGAAACAGATCCTACCATTTGCAACAACATGGATGGAGCTAGAGGGGATGATGCTCAGTGAAATAAGCCAGGCGGAGAAAGACAAGTACCAAATGATTTCCCTCATTTGTGGAGTATTAAATCAAAGCAAATCTGAAGGGACAGAACAGCAGCCGACTCACAGACTCCAAGAAGCGACTAGCGATTACCAAAGGGGAGGGGGTATGGAAGGGAGAAGAGGATTCATGAAGGGGTGTTATGATTGGTGCACCTGGTGTGTGTGGGGTCACGGGGAAACAATGTAGCTCAGAGAAGACAAGTAGGGACTCCGTGGCATCGTGCTACGCTGATGGAGAGCGACGGCAATGGGGTATAGGGGGTACTCGATAATATCGGTGGAGGTAGTACCCACATTGAAGGTTTCTTGTGAAACCTTCAGAGCAGTGTATGTCAATGATACGTTAATGAAAAAGTAAAAAAGAAAAAAAAGTTCACATTATACCAATTGACATTAAAGAAAGACTTCCACGCTTTTCTTTCCCTTTTCCTTTTTCGCTGTCTCGCCAACGGGTGTCCTGCTGAGCACCTGGTGCCCGGGGCGACCGCGATAGCAGAGCTGGCTGGGGGCGGGGGTCGCAGCGCGGCCTCAGGGCGCCTGAGACGCGAGCCCCGAGCTGCCAATCGCGCGCCGTCTCCCGGCAACTTGGCAGCGCGCGCCGCCAGCGCACAATGCCCGCCCGCCTCTAGCCCACGCGCGAGAGCGAAGGCAGGCAGTCTAGCGGAGAGAGCCGCGGAAGCCGCTCGCCGCCGGACAGAGCTCGCTATCTTCCCAAATGGGAGGGGTTTTGAGCAAGCTCTGCCCCCCGCAGCCCGCCCCCGTTCCGGAGGCCAGGAGCCGGCGCCCGGCCTTCCTCGGAAGCCCCGCCCGCCCCGCAAGCCCGGCAAGCCCCGCCCCGCCGCATTCCCCGGCCCACCGCCTCCCTCGGCCCTTCGCGATCGCATTCCCCCTTCAGTACCCACTCGTTTCTTCAGGTCCCCTCGGAGGCCTCATCGCCGGTAAGACGCTGACCCTCTCCAGACCGTTGAGGGCTTGAGTTCGAAAGTTTTTTTTTCTTAAGTCCTAAGTGGGTTCTGTGCCCTTTTCACCTCTTCAAACACCTTCGTGCCGGTCCACCTGCCCCCCCCTTTAGCCTTTGCTATGAGTTGTGCTGATAGAACTGTTCCCTTCTTTCAGTTCCTTTTTTTGGGTCATTTTTCTATTCCTTTTATTTTTTATTTTTAACTTCTTTTTGGTATCATTAGTTTACAGTTACATGGGCAACACGGTGTTTACTAGGCTCCCCCCATTATCAAGTCCCCCACTGATACCCTGTTACATTCACCGTCCGTCAGCGTAGGGAGATGCTGTAGAGTCAATACTTGTCTTCTCTGTGTGCTATACTGCCCTCCCCGTGCCCACCCCTCTACACCATGTATGTTGATCCTAATGCCCCTTATTCCCCTTCTTCCTCCCTTCGCACCCACCCTTCCCAGTCCCTTTCCCTTTGGTATCTGTTAGTCCATTCTCGGGTTCTGTGAGTCTGCTGCTGTTTTGTGCCTTCAGTTTTTTCTCTGTTCTTATGCTCCACAGATGAGTGCAACCATTTGATACTTGTCTTTCTCTGCCTGGCCTATTTTACTGAGGATAATACCCTCTAGCCCCATCCATGTTGTTGCAAGTCTTTCTTTCAGTTCTTAAAACTCTGAACTTTAACACAGTATGAGTTTAGCAGAATGTTTGGTAAATCACTTAAAATATACCTGCTTCAGGTAAGAATACCTTCTGACTTTAAAGTATAGTACTCTAATAGGTTTTGTTAATTTTCTGTCTTTGGACCAATAAATTGTATCAGCTCACCTCAAAGTGATGTTCCCAGGAAACCTCCTGAATGGATATAACTTGGCTGATAAAGATGATTAGTTTAAAAAGACTGTTGTTTTCATTTAGTCCCAGTTGAGTATAAACAGCAAAATTGAAAACTTCAGTGACAACAGCAGATCCTTGATAAGTACATTTATTTGAAAAGGTGAACATTCAGGTTTTTAAAATGTTTGACTTTGGGTGTACATTTCTGATGAGTTAGCATAAGGGATTGAAGGATTCTTGTAAAATTTGTCCCTGCACATCCATACGCACACTTTTCTTCCACTGTCGTTTGACTTGTGTGGGCAGTTTTTCGATTTCCCTCTCAACGTTTTTGAATCCATTGCAGTTACAGCTGTTAAGTACCTGGCACTTTCTGCCCTTAGGTGGAATGGGGGAAGCCATAAAAATGCTATATTTTGTATTGCTTAGAGGCTTAAGCTCTCTGGAAAATAACTGAACCCATATGGTTCTTACGGAATTTAAACTTTCTGTCATTCTTCTAAGCTGCTTTGATTCCATAATGTGTCTCCCATTCTCCACAGGGTCTGTGGGACTTCACCACACCACTTTGGCATAACACGTCCAAGACGATACCCAATCCAGCAGGGCCGGTATTCCTGTGTGCTTGCCACGCTGTGCCGGAATGGCGGTCACAGGAAGCGTGTGCTGTCTCGTGGTAGTTCCAGAGTGGTGTGCAGGCCTTCGACAGTGAGGATCGCTCCTCCCGGGAGCAACCTGGCTCGTTTTCCAATGTAAGCATGGAGGAAAAGACTCCCAGTGTGTTCACTTTATTCTCCTGCAGTTGTTATCTGAGAGAATATCTGTAACTCAAAGGAAAGGAAGAATCTCCTTATGTGAGGGAGAAATCTCAAGTTCCAGTTATTGAGCAGTTTTTTATTTTCTGGATTTTTCCCAAGACTGTAGCTTAACAGCTAAGGGCCATTTGTGTGAGTGTATAAATTACCCTTTTGCTTGTTGGATAGCTTCTGATTTCCAGCACCTGAAGTTCATGCTATGTAGCATGATGATCAGAATATCTTAATGCTAGAATCCTGTTTTCTGTTACAGAGCAGCGCAGATCCCTAAGGCCCCAGACCCGTGGTCAAAGGAGGCTGTTCTGCTTGCCCTCGAACGTTGGAAGAGGAAGAAAAGGACAGTGGAGGAGGAGGAAGACCAAATATCTGCTGCTGGTCAGGAGGACAAAAGAAGGTAACATGCCCTGCAGAGTACTCAACGTGCCTCCCACATGGGCTCCTGGGATTTGTTGAAAGAGAGATCACTCCCCAAAAGAATCAGAGGCCACCTCCTGTGTGTGAATGGCAGGTCCCCTTCTTTGGCTTTCATGGAAGAGCTTGGTAACAAGAGCTTTAATGCTATGCCTTTCATTAGGCACAGGTTACATACATTTTGTAATATACCTTTTCCATAAGTACTAGAGAAAAGCCAACAGTTACTGGCCACATCAGCTTCATACTTTTGATATAAATGTGTTAAATTTTATTTTGAGAGAATGCTGAAAGTCTTACCCTTGTGGTGGTCAGATATTTAGAGGTGACCATCAGCTTAGGTGTCATGTTTGTGATGAAGGAAATACTTAGCAAAGAACAGTGAAGACTGGAGTATGGTAGCTTTATGAGTAATGAGAATAAAACCAGTTTCATCATTTGGTTTTTGAAAATGTAACAAAAATAGAGGAAGCAGTCTGTTTCCTCGATGGAAAGAGAGGAAGTTGTAGGTGCTGAGAAAGCTGCAGAACTGCTTGTGGCTTTCCAAGGAGTCAGTTAAGAATTTTGTTGTAACTCAACAAATTCCAAGACCCACCATGTGCCAGAGCCTACTGCAGGTACTGTGGATAGAGCAGTGAGCAAGACAAAGGTCTCCTGGGACTTGGGTAATCAATGAAACAGGGTAATTATAGATTGTAAGTACATAAAGATTTTTAAAAAGCAGTGCTATAAAAGGGTCATGACAAAGGGGGAGCTCTGTATATAAGGTAGTCAAGGAAACATGCTCTGAGGAGACAGTGGGCCCTACATTTGAGAAATAGAACCATTGTCCTCATCAGTTACACCAGGTTAGCCATAACCTGCAGGTTCACAGCTGGCCATCTTTGATACTGTAGATGGCAACATTAGGTAAGGAAATACTAATAAATGCAAGTGTGTTCATTGGAAGATTGATTGGAAGTAACGTTAGAAGATCAGGTAAAGAATACTAGGGATATGCTTTACAAGTGAGCAGTCTGAGCTCATGTCAGCCAACTAAGCAGGAGTGGCAGAGGGAGATGGTGTGTTGGGAGTCAGAGAGAAAATAACTATTCTTATGGTCAAAACAGGTTTCTCATGTTCTCCAGGTTGGTAATTTGTCTAGACCCCAGTGAGCCTATAACTGAAGGCTCTGTGTTGTCTTTCCCATAATTGGAATAAGCAGTGATTATGTGCACCATGCGCAGGCCCTTATCTGTGACCTGTGAAGTTCTTCTCTTACAGACTGAACTAAGTGAGAGCACTGGGGGATGTGTGAGGGTGGGTCGCTAAAGTGTTTTTTTGTCTTTAGTTTACAGATGGTAGGATATTAAATTTGTGATTGCAGTGCTTTGGTGAGAAGTTAGCAAATAATCAGTACACCGGAATAGTTCAAAAGGTCTTGATGCATTTTTATACTTTTCTTATTAGATTAGGACAGTCCTAGAATAAATTGACCTTCTTGAATCTTTGAGAACTGAGGCAACCTTTTCTTGTCTAGCATGAACCTATGTTCTGTAGAAAGAGTATAAGATCCCAGGAATATGAGAGTATGCTTTAAAGGAGAGGTCGTATCATCTAACTGAGGGTTTGTGATTTGTCACAGGTGCCATGACAGCAGTGGGAGTGGCCATTCAGCTTTTAAGCCCGAGGTGGCCAACGGAGTCCCTGCTGCTTTTGTGCCTGAGTAAGTGAGAATCCATCTGGGTGAGGTTTCCTGTTTGGGAAAGGGTCATTATCAGACTTATTGACCTGTAAGTTTTCCTCTTTGAAGTCAGAGAGGAACATTTTGAGTAACTTGCCACAATAACTATTTTATCTAATTCTCTTTTACTATTTTTCTTTAATATGCATAAAATATGCTAAGGCTAAGAGGGTTTGTAGATACACTGAATAACCAAGTATGTAACAAAAAGATCACAAGGTTTGTGCAATGGATAGAATGCAGCAGTACAAAATTTAAGAAAAATGTGAGATTTCTGCCTTTTAGCTTAATTATATTTGAGGAAGAATTGGCTGGGAGGGAAAGAGGTTGGAAATGTGTGTGAAAAGGCTTGGACTAAGTTACATTTTTAAACTGAGTCAGCATGATGATATGGCTGCCAAAAAAGCTTAACATGCTCCTACTCTGGGCTGATAGCAGAACAAAGACTAGGAGGAGGCCGGTCAGTGGTGGTCCTGAGTGCCTTAGTCCTGCTGTCCACGGAGTGCTGCTGGTTGGCTGTGCTGCCCTGCAAGAGGAGGCAGACACAAACCGAAACTCACTGCGAGAGAGTGAAGCAACTCAAGATGTCCCGGGGTGGTGGTGGGTGAGGGGTTTCTAAAGGTACATAAGCACTAGCCCAGAAGAGAAAATCCTCACCAGTGTAAAGAAATGAGGGAGGGAAGGATAATGGCCTGCAAAAATCTGAAGGACTATCACATGAAAGGAGGACAATTGGCTTCGCTTGGCTCCAGATGGGATCCATAGGTGAAGTAAGTGAAAGAGAAAGTATGTTTGCATCTAGTGCAGGGATAAACTGCTCTGTGATTGACATTCATCAGCCAGGAGTCAGTGAGCCATCAGTGCTGTCACAATGGTTGGATGACTATTTCACAGGAAAGATGTTTAGGGAATTTCTGTTTCAGTTTGAATCTTAGAAAAAGTGGTTGGTTCCTCCTAAACTTTTTTTTAACACCTTTATTGATGTATAATTGACATAAATAAACTGTGCCTCTTTGAAGTGTACCATTTGATCAATTTTGACATGTATCCTTATCAGAATTATTGTCCTATAAATTTTCCTCTTTGAAATCAGAGAGGAACATTTTGAGTAACTTGCCACAATAACTATTTTGTCTAAATTCCACACCCACAAAACCATCACCACAGTCAAGATAATGAACATCACCATCACTGCCAGAAGTTTCCCCATGCCCCTTGGTGAAGCCTTAAAATCTCCCTCTCATACTGTCTCCGTTGCCAGGCATCCATTGGTCCCCATTCTGTCACTATAGATTTGTGTGCGTTTCCTACAGTATATGTAAGTAGAATCATACTTTTAATTTTTTATATACTGAGCTTTCCCTTTCTGACTTTGTGAGACATGTTTAGCTGAATTAACAGTAAAATTAACAACATTATCCTTTTCCATTGTGTTAGAACAGTTTTGTGACCGTGGATCAAGCCTTAAAACAATGTTGGTGACTTTCAGTAGCACATCTGTGTTTTCCCCTTTTATTTCCCTGTTAGGCCTGGGCCTCTGAAGAGAGGCCTCAGTTCCCCGAGCTCAGATGGTGAGCTGCGTAAGAGAACCTGCACCCCTGCTGTGAGCTGCTCGAAGGGCACGTGCACATGTGGCATCCGTATGTCCAGGCGCAATGCCATTACCAGTTCCTACACTTCTACTGGAGGCATCTCTCAGGTACACGCACCTGGTGGTGTGGCAGAAGTGGGTTCTTTGCATTTATTAGTTGATTATGCAGTGTTTACTAGCCACCTTCTGTCAGATGCTGAGATCACCTCTAAGCTAACAGCAGTTACCAACCCTTGAATGATTGCTATGGACCAGTGGAACAAACTAGAAAGCCCAGAATGCCTATGTGGAAACCTGACACAAGACAGAGCCATTATTATAGATAAATAGACAGAGGATGAATAATTCAAAAAATGGTACTAATTTGATTAAAAAGGTAGATTGAGTCTGAATTGCATTGGGTCGTAAATTCATCCTCTAGGCACTGGGAATTTAATGAAAGTTTTAAAAATAAGTGGTTATAACTATTTTTAGAAAGGATGTAGTATAGACTGGAGAACAGATCAAGTTTTGCTACCAGAATGACTTGGGTTCAAATCTTGGCTTTGGCACTTAGTAGCTATAGACTCTTGGCCAGGTAAATGACTTAAACTCTCTTTTTCTCATCTCTAAAGGATCGTTATAAAGATTGATGGTAATGTTTGAAAAGCACCCATTACAGTGCTTGTCAGTAAGCAGGCACCCAATATATCGGAGCTGGAAAAAAAGTAAGACATGCGTGAAGGAGGTTTTTGAGAGGAGAAAGAATTTGACATAAGTTTTCATCCATACAGAAGGCTCTTAGAGTAATATAAATGACACATTAATGATAAATGACAAATATAGGAGATGAAGGCCCCAGCCAAGCAGTTATGACAATGCAGAGCATAATAGTACGAAGCTTTACCTGGATCTATTCTGCACTAGGCCCTCTGCTGAGCACTGTACACACATTTCCTCAATCAGTGATCACAACAGACCTGACATACATAGTCATTGCCCCTTACAATTTTATATCAAATGTCATACATACACAAAAGGAAGGAAAAATATCATAGTGAACCTCCATGTGGCTCCAGCAGTTAACAGTGTTTTGTCAGTCCTGATCCATCAACACCCCCACCCCAAATTGGTTTTCCTCTTGTGTTTTAAAGTACAAACATGTGGTTTCACCTGTAGGTACTTCAGTGTATTTTTAAAACTTTTTGAACATTAATAAAAACAATGCCTCTGTTCCTCTGAATAATAATGACTTAATGTTAGTTATCATCACTCCAATTTGCCCTTCTTACCCTCACTGTCTTATTACAGTTACTTTGAATCAGGGACCAAAAATCAACTCATTGTGTTTGGTTCACATGTCTCTTAGACTCTTTTTTTTTTAGCATTAAAGGTATTTAATTCATATATGTAACAAAAAATCTGAAGGTAAGGTTGTACACTTATGGAAATAATGATTTTGACCTACTTCATAAGATAGTTGTGAGGCAGTACATGTAAAGTGTTGATGCGTCTACACTGTCCATAGTAAGCATTCAAGAAGTGCCACCAAAATAAGTACTGAAATTTTCATTTCAGGGGACTTAATTCACACTCAGCGCTTCAGACTTAGCATTATACAAGGTTGTATCTGATGGCCTAACAAGCAGACAGGGTAAAAATAATCAACTTTTTAACAGGCCTGGGCGGAGCGATGATGCTCGAGGCACCACGCCAGGGGCAGGGCGCCAGGACGCCGGGGTGGGTGGGGCGAGGGACACGCCCTCCACCGCCCTTTGGTCCCCCGGGAGCGGAGCCCGCGTTTCCACGGCCCGCCACGCAGCCGCGCGGGAAGCCACCCCCTCGTCACGGGCAGCTGCGGGGCCGACCGGGGGAGGCGCGCATGCACCGGGGCCTCTGCCTCCCCGGGCACGCTGCTCAGGCCGGCTGGACGGCCCGGCAAACTCTCCACGTTGGCAGAACCCCTCCGCGGTCCTGGGGCGCGCCAGACACAGCCCCGGGTTGCGCTGGCCCCGCCAGGATGCCGGCTATCCCAGCTGCCGGGCCCCGGCTCCCAGCGCCTCGGCCCGTCTGAGGAACCGCAGGCGGCAGGTCACCGGCCTCACAGCGCAGCCTCCCCTGGCGCCCCAGGCCCACGCGGCGGGCACGCCCTGGCGGCTTCCAGATGTCAGGCTTCCCCCGCGGGCTGTCCCCGCGACTGCTGCCGCTGCCGCCGCAGGCGCGGAGCACATGGGCTGGGGCAGCGGCTGCGCGCGCCCTCCCCCGCAGCGGGGATGTCAGGCCTCTCTTAGACTCAATCAACGGTACTACTACTACGCTTTTTCTTAACTTTTGAAAAGTCTGTGTCATTATGTTCTATAGAATTTACTACATTCTGGATTTTGTTTTCATCATGGTGCCATTTTGACAATTACTCTATCCCTATTTTCCCTGTAAATGGGCAGTTGGCTCCTGAGGCTTGATGAGTGTCGAGCTTAGTGATTCGGGCAGAGGTGCTGCTGTGCACTTCTGATCGCATCACATCGGGAGCAGGTGCTGTGTGGTTGCCTCCCACTGGGCTCAGTTGTCAGTCTGATCCTTCACTTTATTGTTCCTATGAGCTTTTCACCTGCTGATTTTAGCGGCCATATTTTGCCTTTGTCTATGTCCATTGTGGCAAAATGGTGATGTTCTAATTCTGTCCTTCCCTCTGCATTTGTTAACTGAAGGTCTGCGTAATTCTAGATAGAAGAACAAACCCTATCTATTGGAGTGGCAGGATAATAAGCAGGCACTGATGCCGTAGTTAACTCCAAAGGTGACCAGTATGATTCTTGCTGTGTTATCTTTATGAACTGATGATATTTTATAAACATTTCATGATCCTCAGTATAGTGTAGCTGCTCTTTCTGATGCAACTTTTCCAACTTTGGCCAATGACAACCCTTTCAAATACTGGCAATTGACTCACTTTTCAGAAGCCCCACTTCAGAAAGAAATGTTTTTTTAGTCACTTGAAAAGGAGACTTTATATACAGTGATGGATTAGAGTCACAGAATTATGTTGAAGGTCAGATCCTATGTTATTCCCAAGGTCAGTCACGTGACTTGTGTTTGGCTTTTAGCTCTGGAAGAGGTGTCCCAGTGCCTCACCCTTCTCCAGCCCAGCCTCGTCCCTCTCACAGACACGAGAGAGTCCAGAAAAGAAAATGAGGTAATGGGTGATTCGCTGTGTGGATTATTGAGAGGGTGGGAAAGGAGGGAAATTTACTTGGCTCTTAGGCTTTCTGAGACTTCGATTTGGAGAATCAAAACGGTGCACATCTAAAGGGCAGAGATGGTGCCACCCTGAATTGCTCTCATCTCTTGCAGTCGTCACATAGTGTGACCACACCAGCCTCTGCTTCCCCTCATGCTACAGCGTGAGGGGCTGGGGCATAAGGGGAAGGGCTTGCATGGGACAGAGTGAACAGAGTGACTGATGAGGGTGGGCAGCAGGCTTCACAGTCTAGACCCCAGCTGAACCCCTAGGTGCCTGACTAGAATGCCGCTTTCTTAGAGATAGAGGTGTGACTAGGACTCTCAGAAACTTGGCAGGTTTTATGTAAGGTTCTGAAGATTGTTTTCTGCTTCTTTTAAGACAAAGGTGTCTCTATGGCTTCTGTGAACTGCCTCCCTTCATTTCTTTAGGAATTTTCTTTGCTTCTTTTTGTTGTCTTGACACACTGAGATCTTAGTCATGGTTGTTCTAGACTTTGGTCAGTTGGTAGTTAGGAGGGTCTAAGAAGTAGGTAGGGATAGAGGGTGGCTCCACCTAAAAGTTTAGAAGTGCTTTTCAAAACTTAATTGTGCCTCTTCCTCTTACAGAGAAGAGGACGGTCCTCAGGGATCTGGCTCTTCCGCTCCACCAGTAAACAAGGAGTCCCAGGGAGAACAGGGTAAGTTGATGAACGAATCCATGTGTTGACGGTAGTGTATGGAGGGCACATGGACCACAGCCCACTGGAAACACGTACTGAGCCTTGATTTGTGTGGGGCTTGGTAGTTACAGAGAGAGATGTTCCTGTCCTACGGAGTTTATGGTCTGGTAAGGGAGAAAGGTGGCCCAGACTCGTATAGCATAACCCAGGCCACCTGGGGGGTTTGGGGTAAGGTAAGCCTAGGTGGGGGAAGCTCAGCAGCCCTGGCCCCACCCCAGCCCACCTTTGGCAGCACCGTGTGGTCAGGTTTTTGTGGATTGAAACCCGCAGCCTCTCTTTTTGGCACCATCTCCAGCACCCTGTCAGCCTTTGGCAGCATCACAGCTGTTTCCTCCAATTTTTTTATTTTGTGGTATCATTAATCTACAATTATTTGAGGAACATTATGTTTACTAGACTCCCCCGTTCACCAAGTCCCCCCCACATACCCCATTAGTCACTGTTCATCAGCGTAGTAAGATGCTGCAAAATCACTACTTGTCTACTATGTGTTGCACAGCACTCCCCATGCCCCCCCCAAATTATACATGTTAATCATAAGGCCCCCTTTCTTCTTCCACCCCTTCTCCCTCCCTTTCCACCTATCTTCCCCAGTCCCTTTCTATTTGGTAATTGTGAGTCCTTTCTTGTGTTCTGTGATTCTGCTGCTGTTTTATTCCTTCTGTTTTTCCTTTGTTCTTATACTCCAGAGATGAGTGAAATCATCTGGTACTTGTCTTTCTCCATCTGGCTTATTTCACTGACCATAATACCCTCTAGCTCCATCCATGTTGACGAAAATGGTAGGATTTGTTTTCTTCTTATGGCTGATTAATATTCCATTGTGTATATGTATCACATCTTCTTTATCCATTCACCTACTGATGGACACTTAGGTTCCTTCCATTTCTTGGCTATTGTAAATAGTGCTGCGATAAACATAGGGGTGCATCTATCTTTTTAAAATTGGGCTGCTGCATTCTTAGGGTAAATTCCTAGAGGTGGTATTCCTGGGTCAAATGGTAGTTCTATTTTGAATTTTTTGAGGAACCTCCATGCTGCTTTCCACAGTGATTGAACTAAGTTACATTCCCACCAGCAGGGGAGGAGGGTTCCTCTTTCTCTGCATCCTAGCCAGCATTTTTTGTTGTTTGTCTTTTTGATGGTGGCAGTCCTTACTGGTGTGAGGTGATATCTCATTGCGGTTTTAATTTGCAATTCTCTGATGACTAGCGATGTGGAGCATCTTTTCATGTGTCTGTTGGCCATCTGAATTTCTTCTTTGGAGAACTGTCTGTTCAGCTCCTCTGCCCATTTTTTAATTGGATTATTTGCTTTTTGTTTGTTGAGGTGTGTGAGCTCTTTATACATTGTTGATGTCAACCCTTTATTAGATCTGTCATTTATGAATATATTCTCCCATACTGTAGGATGCCTTTTTGTTCTATTGATGGTGTCCTTCCCTGTACAGAAGCTTTTCAGCACGATATAGTCCTATATGTTCATTTTTGCTTTTGTTTCACTTGCTGGGGGAGATATGTTCATGAAGAAGTCACTCATGTTTATGTCCAAGAGACTTTTGCTTATGTTTTTTCTAAGAGTATTATGGTTTCATGGCTTACATTCAGGTCTTTGATCCATTTCGAATATACTTTTGTGTATAGGGTTAGACAGTGATCCTCATTTCCTTCTCTTTTGCAGCCACCACCTCGGACTTTGAATCTACGACCCAGACCACCATCAGCGGTGGCAGCACACCCTCATCCCACGTCACATCCGGGGTGTCAGCAGGCCCCGCTGGCACTGGGGACTTTGGGATGAGCGTGTCAGCCCCCCACAGCAGCTCCACCCCTGGGGTATTCAACTTTGTGGCAGGATGGAGTGGGAGAACTGGTGGCACGGCCCCTTTCTGGGGATGCCTGAGTCAGAACTCCCTTGGTGCAGCTGGCCAGAGCACACTATTTGCCATCTATGTGGCCAGCACACCTACGAACACATCTGTGCTTGCAGGTGAGATTTGGAATGGGCTCGGTCTGCAGAGCCAAGGTGCTGTTTTAAGTACCAACATAGTCTACACTCTTGGAACTCTACGCTGTAGTGAAGAGACAGATGTTATCGGTAAACAGCGTCAGGTAGCAGTGTAACTCATGTCCGGAGGAGCTATGTAGGTAGGGAGTGGGAGCCTTTCTGAGACAATAGTAAACGGAGGCCATGGCCGCGGTTCCAGAGTTGGGAGCAGGGACAGCGGCTGGGGTTGGGGGCATTCCAGGCACAGGAGCAAAGGCCCGAAGTCAGAGATGAGCTTATGTTTTCATGAGCAGAGAAGAGTCAGGTGTGGCTAGAGGTTTAAAAAGGAAAGTGGGATAAAATGACGTTAAGAGACAGGCAGTAAGGAAGATCATTCACGGCCTTTTAAAATGTTTTATTTTTTGGTATTAATCTACAATCACATGAAGAACATTATGTTTACTAGGCTTCCCCCTTCAACAAGTCCCCCCACGAACCCTATTATAGTCACTGTCCATCAGTGTAGTAAGATGCTGTAGAATTACCACTTGTCTTCTCTGTGTGGCCCAGCCCTCCTTTGCCCCCCGCCCACATTATATATGCAATTTGTAATGCCCCCTTTCTTTTTCCTGCCTTTATCCCTCCCTTCACACCCATCCTGCTCAGTCCCTTTCCCTTTAGTCCATTTCAATAGGTAGTCCATTCTTGGGTTCTGTGATTCTGCTGCTGTTTTGTTCCTTCAGTTTTTCTTTGCTCTTATACTCCACATATGAGTGAAATCATTTGGTACTTGCCTTTCTCCACCTGGCTTATTTCACTGAGCATAATACCCTCCAGCTTCATCCCTGTTGTTGCAAATGGTAGGATTTGTTTTCTTCTTTTGGCTGAATAATATTCCATTGTGTATATGTACCTCATCTTCTTTATCCATTCATCTACTGATGGACATTTAGGTTGCTTCCATTTCTTGGCTATTGTAAATAGTGCTGAGATAAACATAGGGGTGCATCTGCCTTTTTCAAAACGGGCTGCTGCTTCCCTTAGGGTAAATTCCTACAAGTGGGATTCCTGGGTCAAATGGGATTTCTATTTTGACCTTTTTAAGGAAGCTCCATACTGCTTTCCACAATGGTTGAACTAATTTGCATTCCTACCAACAGTTTAGGAGGGTTCCCCTTTCTCCACAACCTGGCCAACATTGGTTGTTGTTTGTCTTTTGGATGGTGGCGATCCTTCCTAGTGTGAAGGGATATCTCATTGTGGTTTTAATTTGTATTTCTCTGATGACTAACGATGTGGAGCAATTTCTTCTTTGGAGAACTGTTCAACTACTCTGCTCATTTTTTTTTTTTTATGTATTAACAATTTCTAATTTATTGAACAAAATGAAGATCTGTATGTTTCTTTTATTTTTTAAAAAATTTTGTTATCATTAATTTACAATTACATGAGGAACATTATGTTCACTAGGCTCCCCCTTTCACCAAGTCCACGCCACACACCCCATTACAGTCACTATCCATCATCATAGTAAGATGTTGTAGAATCACTACTTGTCTTCTCTGTGTTGCACAGACGTCCCCATGGCCACCCCCCTACATTATATGTGCTATTCTTTTTCCAGACCCTTACACCTCCCATCCCTACCATCTTCCCCAGTCCCTTTCCCTTTGGTAACTGTTAGTCCATTCTTGGGTTCTGTGATTCCGGTGCTGTTTTGTTCCTTCAGTTTTTCTTTGTTCTTATACTCCACCTATGAGTAAAATCATTTGGTATTTTTCTTTCTCTGCCTGGCTTATTTCACTGAGCAGAATACCCTCTAGCACATCCATGTTGTTGCAAATGGTAGCATTTGTTTACTTCTTATGGGTGAATAATATTCCATTGTGTATATGTACCACCTCTTCTTTATCCATTCATATACTTATGGACACTTAGGTTGCTTCAGTTTCTTAGCGGTTGTAAGTAATGCTGCGATAAATATAGGGGTGCATCTGTCTTTTTCAAACTGGGCTGCTCCCATTTGTTTATTTTTCCTTTTCTGTCCTTTCCCTGGAGAGATATGTTCAAGAAGAAGTCGCTCATGTTTGTGTACAACATATTTTCGCCTGTCTTTCTCTAAGAGTTTTATGGTTTCATGGCTTCCATTCAGGGGTTCGATCAATTTCGAATTTACTTTTGTGTATGGGGTTAGACAGTGATCCATGTTTCCTCCTTTTCTGCAGCCATCACCTCCGGCTTTGAAGCTGTGACACAGACCACCAGCTGTGGGAACAGTACTTCAGGGTTTGGCAGCACCAACTCAGCGCCCTTCACATCCAGGGTGTCAACAGAACCCACTGGCAGTGGGGGCTTTGGGACAAGCGAGGCTGCCCCCCACAGGAGCTCCACCACTGGGGCACTTGGCTCTGCATCAGAACAGAGTGGGAGAACTGGTCTCAAGAACCCTTTCAGTGGAGCCTTGAATCCAAACTCCCTGGGTGCAGCTGGCCAGAGCACACCCTCTGGTTTCCATGAGGACAGCATGCATCAGAACACGCCCGGGTTTTCAGGTGAGATTTGGAATGGGCTCGGTCTGCAGTGCCAGCCGCTGTCTTAAGTGCTGACACAGTCTCCGCTTTCGGAGCTGTATGCTGTGGTGAAGATTTAGATGTTATCACAGAAGTTATCTGTAAACAGCGTCAGGTAGCAGTGAAACCCATAACCGGAGGAGCTATTTATGTAGTCAGCGGCAGCCTTTCTGAGACAATAGCAAACTGAGGCCATGGCCGCGGTTCCAGAGTTGGGAGCAGGGACAGCGGCTGGGGGTGAGGACGTTGCAGGCACAGGAGCAAAGGCCCGAAGGCAGAGATGAGCTTATGTTTTCATGAGCAGAGAAGAGCCAGGTGTGGCTAGAGGTTATAAAGGAAAGTGGGATAAAATGACGTTAAGAGACAGGCAGTAAGGAAGATCATTCACGGCCTTTTAAAATGTTTTATTTTTTGGTATTAATCTACAATTACATGAGGAACATTATGTTTACTAGGCTTCCCCCTTCAACAAGTCCCCCCACGAACCCTATTATAGTCACTGTCCATCAGTGTAGTAAGATGCTGTAGAATTACCACTTGTCTTCTCTGTGTGGCCCAGCCCTCCTTTGCCCCCCGCCCACATTATATATGTGATTTGTAATGCCTCCTTTCTTTTTCCTACCTTTATCCCTCCCTTCTCACCCATCCTGCTCAGTCCCTTTCCCTTTAGTCCATTTCAATAGGTAGTCCATTCTTGCGTTCTGTGATTCTGCTGCTGTTCTGTTCCTTCAGTTTTTCTTTGCTCTTATACTCCACATATGAGTGAAATCATTTGGTACTTGCCTTTCTCCACCTGGCTTATTTCAATGAGCAAAATACCCTCCAGCTTCATCCCTGTTGTTGCAAATGGTAGGATTTGTTTTCTTCTTTTGGCTGAATAATATTCCATTGTGTATATGTACCTCATCTTCTTTATCCATTCATCTACTGATGGACATTTAGGTTGCTTCCATTTCTTGGCTATTGTAAATAGTGCTGAGATAAACATAGGGGTGCATCTGCCTTTTTCAAAACGGGCTGCTGCTTCCCTTAGGGTAAATTCCTACAAGTGGGATTCCTGGGTCAAATGGGATTTCTATTTTGACCTTTTTAAGGAAGCTCCATACTGCTTCCCACAGTGGTTGAACGAATTTACATTCCCACCAACACTGTAGGAGGGTTCCCCTCTCTCCACATCCTTGCCAACATTTGTTGTGGTTTGTCTTTTGGATGGTGGCGATCCTTACTGGTGTGAGGTGATATCTCATTGTGGTTTTAATTAGCTTTTCTCTGATGACAAGTGATGTGGTGCCTCTTTTCCTGTGTCTATTGGGCACCTGAATTTATTCTTTGGACAAGTGCCTGTTCAGCTCCCCTGCCCACATTTTTATTGGAATATTTGCTTTTTGTTTGTTGAGGTGTGTTAGGTCTTTATATATTTTGGATGTCAACCCTTAATCGGATCTGTCATTTATGAATATATTCTCCCATACTGGAGGATGCCCTTTTGTTCTGTTGGTGGTGCCCTTTACTGTACAGAAGCTTTTAAGCTGGATATAGTCCCATTTATTCATTTTTGCTTTTCTTTCCCTGGAGCGATATGCTCACGAAGAAGTCGCTCATGTTTATGTCCAAGATATTTTCGCCTGTCCTTCTCTAAGCGTTTTATGGTTTCATGGCTTCCATTCACGGGTTCGATCAATTTCAAATTTACTTTTGTGTATGGGGTTAGACAGTGATCCATGTTTCCTCCTTTTCTGCAGCCATCACCTCCGGCTTTGAAGCTGTGACACAGACCACCAGCTGTGGGAACAGTACTTCAGGGTTTGGCAGCACCAACTCAGCGCCCTTCACATCCAGGGTGTCAACAGAACCCACTGGCAGTGGGGGCTTTGGGACAAGCGAGGCTGCCCCCCACAGGAGCTCCACCACTGGGGCACTTGGCTCTGCATCAGAACAGAGTGGGAGAACTGGTCTCAAGAACCCTTTCAGTGGAGCCTTGAATCCAAACTCCCTGGGTGCAGCTGGCCAGAGCACACCCTCTGGTTTCCATGAGGACAGCATGCATCAGAACACGCCCGGGTTTTCAGGTGAGATTTGGAATGGGCTCGGTCTGCAGTGCCAGCCGCTGTCTTAAGTGCTGACACAGTCTCCGCTTTCGGAGCTGTATGCTGTGGTGAAGATTTAGATGTTATCACAGAAGTTATCTGTAAACAGCGTCAGGTAGCAGTGAAACCCATAACCGGAGGAGCTATTTATGTAGTCAGCGGCAGCCTTTCTGAGACAATAGCAAACTGAGGCCATGGCCGCGGTTCCAGAGTTGGGAGCAGGGACAGCGGCTGGGGGTGAGGACGTTGCAGGCACAGGAGCAAAGGCCGAAGGCAGAGATGAGCTTATGTTTTCATGAGCAGAGAAGAGCCAGGTGTGGCTAGAGGTTATAAAGGAAAGTGGAATAAAATGACATTAAGAGACAGGCAGAAAGGAAGATCATTCACGGCCTTTTAAAATGTTTTATTCTTTTTGGTATCTATCTACAATTACCTTAAGAACGTTATGTTTATTTGGCTCCCCTCTTCACCAAGTACCCCGCACAAACCCCATTGGATTCATTGTCCATCAGTGTAGTAACATGCTGTAGAATCACTACTCATCTTCCTGTGTAGCCTAGCACTCCCCGTGCCCAACCACATTATACACGCTAATCATAATGCACCTTTTCTTTTTCGCTGCCCTTATACCTCCCTTCCCACCCATCCTCCTCAGTCCCTTTCTCTTTGGTAACTGGTAGTCCATTCTTGGGTTCTGTGATTGTGCTGCTGTTTTGTTCCTTCAGTTTTTCCTTTGCTCTTATACTCCAGAGATAAGTGAAATCATTTGGTACTTGTCTTTCTCCGCCTTGCTTATTTCACTCAGCATAATATCCTCTAGCTCCAAGCATGTTCTTGGAAATGGTAGGAATTGTTTTCTTCTTGTGGCTGAATTTTATTCCATTGTGCATACATTCCTCTACTGATGGACACATAGGTTGTTTCCATTTCTTGGCTGTTGTAAATAGTGCTGCGATAAACAAAGGGGTACATCTGTCTTTTTCAAAACGGGCTGCTGTGTTCCTAGGGTAAATTCCTGGGAGCGGTATTGCTGGGTCAAATGATATTTCTACTTTGAGCTTTTTGAGGAACCTCCATATTGCTTCCCACAGTGGTTGAACGAATTTACATTCCCACCAACACTGTAGGAGGGTTCCCCTCTCTCCACATCCTTGCCAACATTTGTTGTGGTTTGTCTTTTGGATGGTGGCGATCCTTACTGGTGTGAGGTGATATCTCATTGTGGTTTTAATTAGCTTTTCTCTGATGACAAGTGATGTGGTGCCTCTTTTCCTGTGTCTATTGGGCACCTGAATTTATTCTTTGGACAAGTGCCTGTTCAGCTCCCCTGCCCACATTTTTATTGGAATATTTGCTTTTTGTTTGTTGAGGTGTGTTAGGTCTTTATATATTTTGGATGTCAACCCTTAATCGGATCTGTCATTTATGAATATATTCTCCCATACTGGAGGATGCCCTTTTGTTCTGTTGGTGGTGCCCTTTACTGTACAGAAGCTTTTAAGCTGGATATAGTCCCATTTATTCATTTTTGCTTTTCTTTCCCTGGAGCGATATGCTCACGAAGAAGTCGCTCATGTTTATGTCCAAGATATTTTCGCCTGTCCTTCTCTAAGCGTTTTATGGTTTCATGGCTTCCATTCACGGGTTCGATCAATTTCAAATTTACTTTTGTGTATGGGGTTAGACAGTGATCCATGTTTCCTCCTTTTCTGCAGCCATCACCTCCGGCTTTGAAGCTGTGACACAGACCACCAGCTGTGGGAACAGTACTTCAGGGTTTGGCAGCACCAACTCAGCGCCCTTCACATCCAGGGTGTCAACAGAACCCACTGGCAGTGGGGGCTTTGGGACAAGCGAGGCTGCCCCCCACAGGAGCTCCACCACTGGGGCACTTGGCTCTGCATCAGAACAGAGTGGGAGAACTGGTCTCAAGAACCCTTTCAGTGGAGCCTTGAATCCAAACTCCCTGGGTGCAGCTGGCCAGAGCACACCCTCTGGTTTCCATGAGGACAGCATGCATCAGAACACGCCCGGGTTTTCAGGTGAGATTTGGAATGGGCTCGGTCTGCAGTGCCAGCCGCTGTCTTAAGTGCTGACACAGTCTCCGCTTTTGGAGCTGTATGCTGTGGTGAAGATTTAGATGTTATCACAGAAGTTATCTGTAAACAGCGTCAGGTCGCAGTGAAACCTGTAGCCGGAGGAGCTATTTATATAGTCAGCGGCAGCCTTTCTGAGACAATAGCAAACTGAGGCCATGGCCACGGTTCCAGAGTTGGGAGCAGGGACAGTGGCTGGGGGTGAGGACGTTGCAGGCACAGGAGCAAAGGCCGAAGGCAGAGATGAGCTTATGTTTTCATGAGCAGAGAAGAGCCAGGTGTGGCTAGAGGTTATAAAGGAAAGTGGAATAAAATGACATTAAGAGACAGGCAGAAAGGAAGATCATTCACGGCCTTTTAAAATGTTTTATTCTTTTTGGTATCTATCTACAATTACCTTAAGAACGTTATGTTTATTTGGCTCCCCTCTTCACCAAGTACCCCGCACAAACCCCATTGGATTCATTGTCCATCAGTGTAGTAACATGCTGTAGAATCACTACTCATCTTCCTGTGTAGCCTAGCACTCCCCGTGCCCAACCACATTATACACGCTAATCATAATGCACCTTTTCTTTTTCGCTGCCCTTATACCTCCCTTCCCACCCATCCTCCTCAGTCCCTTTCTCTTTGGTAACTGGTAGTCCATTCTTGGGTTCTGTGATTGTGCTGCTGTTTTGTTCCTTCAGTTTTTCCTTTGCTCTTATACTCCAGAGATAAGTGAAATCATTTGGTACTTGTCTTTCTCCGCCTTGCTTATTTCACTCAGCATAATATCCTCTAGCTCCAAGCATGTTCTTGGAAATGGTAGGAATTGTTTTCTTCTTGTGGCTGAATTTTATTCCATTGTGCATACATTCCTCTACTGATGGACACATAGGTTGTTTCCATTTCTTGGCTGTTGTAAATAGTGCTGCGATAAACAAAGGGGTACATCTGTCTTTTTCAAAACGGGCTGCTGTGTTCCTAGGGTAAATTCCTGGGAGCGGTATTGCTGGGTCAAATGATATTTCTACTTTGAGCTTTTTGAGGAACCTCCATATTGCTTCCCACAGTGGTTGAACGAATTTACATTCCCACCAACACTGTAGGAGGGTTCCCCTCTCTCCACATCCTTGCCAACATTTGTTGTGGTTTGTCTTTTGGATGGTGGCGATCCTTACTGGTGTGAGGTGATATCTCATTGTGGTTTTAATTAGCTTTTCTCTGATGACAAGTGATGTGGTGCCTCTTTTCCTGTGTCTATTGGGCACCTGAATTTATTCTTTGGACAAGTGCCTGTTCAGCTCCCCTGCCCACATTTTTATTGGAATATTTGCTTTTTGTTTGTTGAGGTGTGTTAGGTCTTTATATATTTTGGATGTCAACCCTTTATCCGATCTGTCATTTATGAATATATTCTCCCATACTGGAGGATGCCCTTTTGTTCTGTTGGTGGTGCCCTTTACAGTACAGAAGCTTTTAAGCTGGATATAGTCCCATTTATTCATTTTTGCTTTTCTTTCCCTGGAGCGATATGCTCACGAAGAAGTCGCTCATGTTTATGTCCAAGATATTTTCGCCTGTCCTTCTCTAAGAGTTTTATGGTTTCATGGCTTCCATTCAGGGGTTCGATCAATTTCGAATATACTTTTGTGTATGGGGTTAGACAATGATCCATGTTTCCTCCTTTTTTGCAGCCATCACCTCCGGCTTTGGAGCTGTGACACAGACCACCAGCTGTGGGAACAGTACTTCAGGGTTTGGCAGCACCAACTCAGCGCCCTTCACATCCAGGGTGTCAACAGAACCCACTGGCAGTGGGGGCTTTGGGACAAGCGAGGCTGGCCCCCACAGGAGCTCCACCACTGGGGCATTTGGCTCTGCATCAGAACAGAGTGGGAGAACTGGTCTCAAGAACCCTTTCAGTGGAGCCTTGAATCCAAACTCCCTGGGTGCAGCTGGCCAGAGCACACCCTCTGGTTTCCATGTGGACAGCATGCATCAGAAAATGCCCGGGTTTTCAGGTGAGATTTGGAATGGGCTCGGTCTGCAGTGCCAGGCGCTGCATTAGGTGCTGACACATTCTCTGCTTTCGGAGCTGTAAGCTGTGGTGAAGATTTAGATGTTAACACAGAAGTTATCCGTAAACGGCGTCAGGTAGCAGTGAAACCCATAACCGGAGGAGCTATTTATGTAGTCAGTGGCAGCCTTTCTGACACAATAGCAAACTGAGGCCATGGCCGCAGTTCCAGAGTTGGGAGCAGGGACAGCGGCTGGGGGTGAGTGTGTTGGCAGCACAGGAGTAAAGGCCCGAAGGCAGAGATGCGCTCATGTTTTCATGAGCAGAGAAGAGCCAGGTGTGGCTAGAGGTTTAAAAAGGAACGTGGGATTAAATGACATTAAGAGACAGGCAGAAAAGAAGATCATTCATGGCCTTTTAAAATGTACTTATTTTTGGTATCAGTCTACAATGACATGCAGATCATTATGTTTACTAGGCTTCCCTCTTCACCAAATGACACCCCATGCCCCATCACAGTCACTGTCCATCAGTGTACTGAGGTACTGTAGAATCACTACTTGTCCTCTCTGTGTTGCTCAGACCTTCCCGTGCCCCCCCTACATTATACATGCCAATCATAAGGCCCCGTTTCTTTCCCCCAACCCTTATCCCTCCCTTCCCACCCATACTCCTCAGTCCCTTTCCCTTTGCTAACTGTTAGTTCATTTTTGGGTTCTGTAATTCTGCTGCTCTTTCCTTCCTTCGGTTTTTCTTTGTTCTTATGCTCCACATATGAGTGATATCATTTGTTACTTGTCTTTCTCCACCTGGCTTATTTCACTGAGCATAGTTCCCGGTAGTTCCATCCATGTTGTTGCAAATGGTACGATGTGTTTTCTTCTTATGGCTGAATTATATTCCATTGTGCATACATTCATCTATTGATGGACTTGTAGGTTGTTTCCATTTCTTGGCTGTTGTAAATAGTGCTGCGATAAACATAGGGGTGCATACGTCTTTTCCATACTGAGCTGCTGTATTCCTAGAGTAAATTCCACGGAGCGGTATTTCTGTGTCAAATGGTATTTCCACTTTCACGGTTTTGAGGAACCTTCATATTGCTTTCCACAATGGTTGAACGATTTTACATTACTACGACCATCAAAGGAGGTTCCCCTTTCTCCACATCCTCGCCAACATTTTTTGTTGTTTGTGTTTTGAATGGCAGGGATCTTTACTGGTGTGAGGTGATACCTCATTGTGCTTTTAGTTTGCATTTCGCTGGTGGCAAGCGATGTGGCGCATCCTTTCATGTGTCTATTTGCCATCAGAATTTCTTCTTTGGAGAACTGCCTGTTCAGCTCCCCTGGCCATTTTTTTATTGCAATATTTGCTTTTTGTTTGTTGAGGTGTGTTAGCTCTTTATATATTTTGGATGTCAACCCTTAATCGGATCTGTCGTTTATGAATATATTCTCCCATACTGGAGGATGCCCTTTTGTTCTGTTGGTGGTGCCCTTTACTGTACAGAAGCTTTTAAGCTTGATATGGTCCCATTTGTTCATTTTTGCTTTTCTTTCCCTGGAGCGACATGCTCACGAAGTCGCTCATGTTTATGTCCAACATATTTTCGCCTGTCCTTCTGTAAGCGTTTTATGGTTTCATGGCTTCCATTCACGGGTTCGATCAATTTCGAATTTACTTTTGTGTATGGAGTTAGACAATGATCCATGTTTCCTCCTTTTTGCAGCCATCACCTCCGGCTTTGGAGCAGTGACCCAGACCACCACCTGTGGGACCAGTACTTCAGGGTTTGGCAGGACCATCCCAGTGCCCTTCACATTCAGGGTGTCAGCAGGCCCCACTGGCAGTGGGGGATTTGGGACAAGCGTGGCTGCCCCCCACAGCATCTCGACCACTGGGGCATTTGGCTCTCCGTCAGAACACAGTGGGAGAACTGGTCTCAAGGATCCTTTCTGGGGAGCCTTGAATCCAAACTCCCTGGGTGCAGCTGGCCAGAGCACACCCACTGGTTTCCATGTGGCCAGCACGCATCAAAACACGCCCGGATTTTCAGGTGAGATTTGGAATGGGCTCGGTCTGCAGTGCGAGTCGCTGTCTTAGGAACCGACACAGTCTCCGCTTTTGGAGCTGTATGCTGTGGTGAAGATTTAGATGTTATCACAGAATTATCTGTAAACAGCGTCAGGTAGCAGTGAATCCCATAAACGGAGGAGCTATTTATGTAGTCAGTGGCAGCCTTTCTGACACAATAGCAAACTGTGGCCATGGCCGCAGTTCCAGAGTTGGGAGCAGGGACAGCGGCTGTGTGTGAGTGTGTTGGCGGCCCAGGTATAAAGGCCCGAAGGCGGAGATGCGCGCATGTTTTCATGAGCAGAGAAGAGCCAGGTGTGGCTAGAGGTTTAAAAAGAAACGTGGGATAAAATGGCATTAAGAGACAGGCAGAAAAGAAGATCATTCATGGCCTTTTAAAATGTACTGACTTTTGGTATCAGTCTACAATGACATGCAGATCATTATGTTTACTAGGCTTCCCCCTTCACCAAATGAACCCCCACAACCCATTACAGTCACTGTCCATCAGTGTACTGAGGTACGGTAGAATCACTACTTGTCCTCTCTGTGTTGCTCAGACCTTCCTGTGCCCAACCTACATTATAAATGCCAATCATAAGACCCCGTTTCTTTTCCCCATCCCTTATTCCTCCCCTCCCTCCCATACTCCTCAGTCCCTTTCCCATTGGTAACTGTTAGCTCATTTTTTAGTTCTGCAATTCTGCACCTCTTTTCTTCCTTCAGTTTTTCTTTGCTCTTATGCTCCACATATGAGTGATATCATTTGTTACTTGTCTTTCTCCACCTGGCTTATTTCACTGAGCATAGTTCCCTCTAGCTCCATCCATGTTGTTGCAAATGGTAGGATTTGTTTTCTTCTTATGGCTGAATTATATTCCATTGTGCATACATTCATCTACTGATGGACATGTAGGTTGTTTCCATTTCTTGGCTGTTGTAAATAGTGCTGCGATAAACATAGGGGTGCATACGTCTTTTGCATACTGGCCTGCATATTCCTAGAGTAAATTCCATGGAGCGGTATTCCTGTGTCAAATGGTATTTCTATTTTGAGCTTTTTGAGGATCCTCGATATTGCTTTCCACAATGGTTGAAAAATGTTACATTACCACGACCATCATAGGAGGTTCCCCTTTCTCTACATCCTCGCCAACATTTGTTGTTGTTTGTGTTTTGGATGGCGGTGATCCTTACTGGTGTGAGGTGATACCTCATTGTGCTTTTAGTTTGCATTTCGCTGGTGGCAAGCGATGTGGCGCATCCTTTCATGTGTCTGTTTACCATCAGTATTTCTTCTTTGGAGAACTGCCTGTTCAGCTTCCCTGGCCATTTTTTTATTGCAATATTTGCTTTTTGTTTGTTGAGGTATGTTAGCTCTTTAAATATTTTGGATGTCAACCCTTAATCGGATCTGTCATTTATGAATATATTCTCCCATACTGGAGGATGCCCTTTTGTTCTGTTGGTCGTGCCCTTTACTGTACAGAAGCTTTAAAGCTTGATATCGTCCCATTTGTTCATTTTTGCTTTTCTTTCCCTGGGGCGCTATGCTCAAGAAGAAGTCGCTCATGTTTATGTCCAAGATATTTTCGCCTGTACTTCTGTAAGCGTTTTATGGTTTCATGGCTTCCATTCAGGGGTTCGATCAATTTCGAATTTACTTTTGTGTATGGAGTTAGACAATGATCCATGTTTCCTCCTTTTTTGCAGCCATCACCTCCGGCTTTGGAGCAGTGACCAAGACCACCACCTGTGGGACCAGTACTTCAGGGTTGGGCAGGACCATCTCAGTGCCCTTCACATTCAGGGTGTCAGCAGGCCCCACTGGCAGTGCGGGCTTTGGGACAAGTGTGGCTGCCCCCCACAGCATCTCGACCAATGGGGCATTTGGCTCTCCGTCCGAACGGAGTGGGAGAACTGGTCTCAAGAATCCTTTCTGGGGAGCCTTGAATCCAAACTCCCTGGGTGCAGCTGGCCAGAGCACACCCTCTGGTTTCCATGTGGCCGGCACGCATCACAACACGCCCGGGTTTTCAGGTGAGACTTGGAATGGGCTCGGTCTGCAGTGCCAGGCGCTGTCTTAGGAACCGACACAGTCTCCGCTTTTGGAGCTGTATGCTGTGGTGAAGATTTAGATGTTATCACAGAATTATCTGTAAACAGCGTCAGGTAGCAGTGAATCCCATAAACGGAGGAGCTATTTATGTAGTCAGTGGCAGCCTTTCTGACACAATAGCAAACTGAGGCCATGGCCGCAGTTCCAGAGTTGGGAGCAGGGACAGTGGCTGTGTGTGAGTGTGTTGGCGGCACAGGAGTAAAGGCCCGAAGGCAGAGATGCGCTCATGTTTTCATGAGCAGAGAAGAGCCAGGTGTGGCTGGAGGTTTAAAAAGGAACGTGGGATTAAATGACATTAAGAGACAGGCAGAAAAGAAGATCATTCATGGCCTTTTAAAATGTACTGACGTTTGGTATCAGTCTACAATGACATGCAGATCATTGTTTACTAGGCTTCCCTTTCACCAAATGACTCCCCATACCCCATTACAATCACTGTCCATCAGTGTACTGAGGTACTGTAGAATCACTACTTGTCCTCTGTGTGTTGCTCAGACCTTCCCGTGCCCCCCCTACATTATACATGCCAGTCATAAGGCCCCGTTTCTTTCCCCCAACCCTTATCCCTCCTTTCGCACCCATACACCTCAGTCCCTTTCACTTTCGTAGCTGTTAGTTCATTTTTGGGTTGTGTAATTCTGCTGCTCTGTCCTTCCTTCAGTTTTTCTTTGTTCTTATGCTCCCATATGAGTGATATCATTTGTTCTTATGCTCACACATATGAGTGATATCATTTGTTACTTGTCTTTCTCCACCTGGCTTTTTTCACTGAGCATAGTTCCCTCTAGCTCCATCCATGTTGTTGCAAATGGTAGGATTTGTTTTCTTCTTATGGCTGAATTATATTCCATTGTGCATACATTCATCTACTGATGGACATGTAGGTTGTTTCCATTTCTTGGCTGTTGTAAATAGTGCTGTGATAATCATAGGGGTGCATACGTCTTTTCCATACTGGGCTGCTGTATTCCTAGCGTAAATTCCACGGAACGATATTTCTGTGTCAAACGGTATTTCCATTTTTAGGTTTTTGAGGAAACTTCATATTGCTTTCCACAATGCTTGAACGATTTTACATTACCACGACCATCATAGGAGGTTCCCCTTTCTCCACATCCTCGACAACATTTGTTGTTGTTTGTGTTTTGGATGGCGGTGATCCTTACTGGTGTGAGGTGATACCTCATTGTGCTTTTAGTTTGCATTTCGCTGGGGCAAGCGATGTGGCGCATCCTTTCATGTGTCTGTTTACCATCAGAATTTCTTCTTTGGAGAACTGCCTGTTCAGCTCCCCTGGCCATTTTTTTATTGCAATATTTGCTTTTTGTTTGTTGAGGTGTGTTAGCTCTTTATATATTTTGGATGTCAACCCTTAATCGGATCTGTCATTTATGAATATATTCTCCCATGCTGGAGGATGCCCTTTTGTTCTATTGGTGGTGCCCTTTACTGTACAGAAGCTTTTAAGCTTGATATGGTCCCATTTGTTCATTTTTGCTTTTCTTTCCCTGGAGCGATATGCTCATGAAGAAGTCACTCATGTTTATGTCCAAGATATTTTCGCCTGTCCTTCTGTAAGCGTTTTATGGTTTCATGGCTTCCATTCAGGGGTTCGATGAATTTCGAATTTACTTTTGTGTATGGAGTTAGACAATGATCCATGTTTCCTCCTTTTTTGCAGCCATCACCTCCGGCTTTGGAGCAGTGACCAAGACCACCACCTGTGGGACCAGTACTTCAGGGTTGGGCAGGACCATCTCAGTGCCCTTCACGTTCAGGGTGTCAGCAGGCCCCACTGGCAGTGGGGGTTTTGGCACAAGCGTGGCTGCCCCCCATAGCATCACCACCACTGGGGCATTTGGCTCTCCGTCAGAACAGAATGGGAGAACTGGTCTCAAGAATCCTTTCTGGGGAGCCTTGAATCCAAACTCCCTGGGTGCAGCTGGCCAGAGCACACCCTCTGGTTTCCATGTGGCCAGCATGCATCACAACACGCCCGGGTTTTCAGGTGAGATTTGGAATGGGCTCGGTCTGCAGTGCCAGTCGCTGTCTTAGGAACCGACACAGTCTCCGCTTTTGGAGCTGTATGCTGTGGTGAAGATTTAGATGTTATCACAGAATTATCTGTAAACAGCGTCAGGTAGCAGTGAATCCCATAACCGGAGGACCTATTTATGTAGTCAGTGGCAGCCTTTCTGACACAATAGCAAACTGAGGCCATGGCCGCAGTTCCAGAGTTGGGAGCAGGGACAGCAGCTGTGTGTGAGTGTGTTGGCGGCACAGGAGTAAAGGCCCGAAGGCAGAGATGCGCTCATGTTTTCATGAGCACAGAAGAGCCAGGTGTGGCTGGAGGTTTAGAAAGGAAAGGGGGATAAAATGACATTAAGAGACAGGCAGAAAAGAAGATCATTCATGGCCTTTTAAAATGTACTTATTTTTGGTATCAGTCTACAATGACATGCAGATCATTATGTTTACTAGGCTTCCCCCTTCACCAAATGATCCCCCATACCCCATTACAGTCACTGTCCATCAGTGTACTGAGGTACTGTAGAATCACTACTTGTCCTCTGTGTGTTGCTCAGAACTTCCCGTGCCCCCCCTACATTATACATGCCAATCATAAGGCCCCGTTTCTTTTCCCCATCCCTTATCCCTCCCTTCCCTCCCATACTCCTCAGTCCCCTTCCTTTTGGTAACTGTTAGTTCATTTTTTGGTTCTGCAATTCTGCAGCTCTTTTCTTCCTTCAGTTTTCTTTGCTCTTATGCTCCACATATGAGTGATATCATTTCTTACTTGTCTTTCTCCACCTGGATTATTTCACTGAGCATAGTCCCCTCTATCTCCATCCATGTTGCTGCAAATGGTAGGATTTTTGGGTTCTGCAATTCTGCAGCTCTTTTCTTCCTTCAGTTTTTCTTTGTTCTTATGCTCCACATATGAGTGAAATCATTTGTTATTTATCTTTGTCCACCTGCGTTATTTCATGAGCATAGTCCCCTCTAGCTCCATCCGTGTTGTTGTAAATGGTAGGATTTGTTTTCTTCTTATGGCTGAATTATATTCCATTGTGCATATGTATCACATTTTTTTACCTGTTCATCTACTGATGGACATGAAGGTTGTTTCCATTTCTTGGCTGTTGTAAGTAGTGCTGCGATAAATATAGGGGTGCATACGTCTTTTTCATACTGGGCTGATGTATTCCTAGAGTAAATTCCACGGAGCGGTATTCCTGTGTCAAATGGTATTTCTATTTTGAGCTTTTTCAGGATCCTCGATATTGCTTTCCACAATGGTTGAACGATTTTACATTACCACGACCATCATAGGAGGTTCCCCTTTCTCCACATCCTCGACAACATTTGTTGTTGTTTGTGTTTTGGATGGCGGTGATCCTTACTGGTGTGAGGTGATACCTCATTGTGCTTTTAGTTTGCATTTCGCTGGTGGCAAGCAATGTGGCGCATCCTTTCATGTGTCTATTTGCCATCAGAATTTCTTCTTTGGAGAACTGCCTGTTCAGCTCCCCTGGCCATTTTTTTATTGCAATATTTGCTTTTTGTTTGTTGAGGTGAGTTAGCTCTTTATATATTTTGGATGTCAACCCTTAATCGGATCTGTCATTTATGAATATATTCTCCCATACTGGAGGATGCCCTTTTGTTCTGTTGGTGGTGCCCTTTACTGTACAGAAGCTTTTAAGCTGGATATAGTCCCAGTTGTTCATTTTTGCTTTTCTTTCCCTGGAGCGATATGCTCACGAAGAAGTCGCTCATGCTTATGTCCAAGATATTTTCGCCTGTCCTTCTCTAAGCGTTTTATGGTTTCATGGCTTCCATTCACGGGTTCGATCAATGTCGAATATACTTTTGTGTATGGGCTTAGACAATGATCCATGTTTCCTCCTTTTTTGCAGCCATCACCTCCGGCTTTGGAGCAGTGACCCAGACCACCACCTGTGGGACCAGTACTTCAGGGTTGGGCAGGACCATCTCAGTGCCCTTCACGTTCAGGGTGTCAGCAGGCCCCACTGGCAGTGGGGGTTTTGGCACAAGCGTGGCTGCCCCCCACAGCATCACCACCACTGGGGCATTTGGCTCTCCGTCAGAACAGAGTGGGAAAACTGGTCTCAAGAATCCTTTCTGGGGAGCCTTGAATCCAAACTCCCTGGGTGCAGCTGGCCAGAGCACACCCTCTGGTTTCCATGTGGCCAGCACGCATCACAACACGCCCGGGTTTTCAGGTGAGATTTGGAATGGGCTCGGTCTGCAGTGCCAGGCGCTGTCTTAGGAACCGACACAGTCTCCGCTTTTGGAGCTGTATGCTGTGGTGAAGATTTAGATGTTATCACAGAATTATCTGTAAACAGCGTCAGGTAGCAGTGAATCCCATAACCGGAGGAGCTATTTATCTAGTCAGTGGCAGCCTTTCTGACACAATAGCAAACTGAGGCCATGGCCGCAGTTCCAGAGTTGGGAGCAGGGACAGCGGCTGTGTGTGAGTGTGTTGGCGGCACAGGAGTAAAGGCCCGAAGGCAGAGATGCGCGCATGTTTTCATGAGCAGAGAAGAGCCAGGTGTGGCTAGAGGTTTAAAAAGGAAAGTGGGATAAAATGACATTAAGAGACAGGCAGAAAAGAAGATCATTCATGGCCTTTTAAAATGTACTTTTTGTTGGTATCAGTCTGCAATGACATGCAGATCATTATGTTTATTAGGCTTCCCCCTTCACCAAATGACCCCCCATACCCCATTACAGTCACTGTCCTTCAGTGTACTGAGGTACTGTAGAATCACTACTTGTCCTCTGTGTGTTGCTCAGACCTTCCCGTGCCCCCCCTACATTATACATGCCAATCATAAGGCCCCGTTTCTTTTCCCCATCCCTTATCCCTCCCTTCCCTCCCATACTCCTCAGTCACTTTCCCTTTGTTAACTGTTAGTTCATTTTTTGGTTCTGTAATTCTGCAGCTATTTTCTTCCTTCAGTTTTTCTTTGTTCTTATGCTCCACATATGAGTGATATCATTTGCTACTTGTCTTTCTCCATCTGGTTTATTTCACTGAGCATAGTTCCCTCTAGCTCCATCCATGTTGTTGCAAATGGGAGGATTTGTTTTCTTCACATGGCTGAATTATATTCCATTGTGCATACATTCATCTGCTGATGGACATGTAGGTTGTTTCCATTTCTTGGGTGTTGTAAATAGTGCTGCGATAAACATAGGGGTGCATACGTCTTTTTCATACTGGGCTGCTGTATTCCTTGATTAAATTCCACGGAGCGGTATTTCTGTGTCAAATGGTATTTCTATTTTGAGCTTATTGAGGATCCTCCATATTGCTTTCCACAATGGTTGAACGATCTTACATTACCACGACCGTCATAAGAGCTTCCCCTTTCTCCACATCCTCGCCAACATTTGTTGTTGTTTGTGTTTTGGATGGCGGTGATCCTTACTGGTGTGAGGTGATACCTCATTGTGCTTTTAGTTTGCATTTCTCTGATGGCAAGCGATGTGGTGCATCCTTTCATGTGTATTTGCCATCAGAATTTCTTTGGAGAACTGCCTGTTCAGCTCCCCTGGCCATTTTTTATTGCAATATTTGCTTTTTGTTTGTTGAGGTGTGTTAGCTCTTTATATATTTTGGATGTCAACCCTTAATCGGATCTGTCATTTATGAATATATTCTGCCATACTGGAGGATGCCCTTTTGTTCTGTTGGTGGTGCCCTTTACTGTACAGAAGCTTTAAAGCTTGATATCGTCCCCTTTGTTCATTTTTGCTTTTCTTTCCCTTGCCTGGAGAGATATATTCATGGGAAGTCACTCATGTATATGTCCAAGGGACTTTTGCCTGTCTTTCTCTAAGAGTTTTATGGTATCATGGCTTACATTCAGGGGTTCGATCCATTTTGAATTTACTTTTGTGTATGGGGCAAGGCAATGATCCATGTTTCCTCCTTTCTTACAGCCATGACCTCGGGCTTTGGAGCCGTGACCCAAACCACCAGCTGTGGGAACAAGACATCAGTGAACGGCAGCACCCTCTCCTCGCCCTTCACATCCAGGGCGTCAGCAGGCCCCACTGGCAGTGGGGGTTTTGGGATGAGCATGGCTGCACCCCACAGCAGCTCCACCTCTGGGGCATTCGGCGTTGGGTCAGGTCGGAGTGGGAGAACTGGTCTCAAGAACCCTTTCTGGGGAGCGTTGAAACCGAGCTCCCTGGATGCAGCTGGCCAGAGCACACGCTCTGGTTTCCATGTGGCCAGCACGCATCACAACACGCCCGGGTTTTCAGGTGAGATTTGGAATGGGCTCGGTCTGCAGTGCCAGGCGCTGTCTTAGGTACCGACACAGTCTCCGCTTTTGGAGCTGTATGCTGTGGTGAAGATTTAGATGTTATCACAGAATTATCTGTAAACAGCGTCAGGTAGCAGTGAATCCCATAACCGGAGGAGCTATTTATGTAGTCAGTGGCAGCCTTTCTGACACAATAGCAAACTGAGGCCATGGCCGCAGTTCCAGAGTTGGGAGTAGGGACAGCAGCTGTGTGTGAGTGTGTTGGCGGCACAGGAGTAAAGGCCCGAAGGCAGAGATGCGCTCATGTTTTCATGAGCAGAGAAGAGCCAGGTGTGGCTGGAGGTTTAGAAAGGAAAGTGGGATAAAATGACATTAAGAGACAGGCAGAAAAGAAGATCATTCATGGCCTTTTAAAATGTACTTATTTTTGGTATCAGTCTACAATGACATGCAGATCATTATGTTTACTAGGCTTCCCCCTTCCCCAAATGATCCCCCATACCCCATTACAGTCACTGTCCATCAGTGTACTGAGGTACTGTAGAATCACTACTTGTCCTCTGTGTGTTGCTCAGACCTTCCCGTGCCCCCCCTACATTATACATGCCAATCATAAGGCCCCGTTTCTTTTCCCCATCCCTTATCCCTCCCTTCCCTCCCATACTCCTCAGTCACTTTCCCTTTGCTGTTATTTCTTTTTTTGGTTCTGTAATTCTGCAGCTATTTTCTTCCTTCAGTTTTTCTTTGTTCTTATGCTCCACATATGAGTGATATCATTTGCTACTTGTCTTTCTCCACCTGGTTTATTTCACTGAGCATAGTTCCCTCTAGCTCCATCCATGTTGTTGCAAATGGTAGGATTTGTTTTCTTCACATGGCTGAATTATATTCCATTGTGCATACATTCATCTGCTGATGGACATGTAGGTTGTTTCCATTTCTTGGGTGTTGTAAATAGTGCTGCGATAAACATAGGGGTGCATACGTCTTTTTCATACTGGGCTGCTGTATTCCTTGATTAAATTCCACGGAGCGGTATTTCTGTGTCAAATGGTATTTCTATTTTGAGCTTTTTGAGGATCCTCCATATTGCTTTCCACAATGGTTGAACGATCTTACATTACCACGACCGTCATAGGAGTTTCCCCTTTCTCCACATCCTCGCCAACATTTGTTGTTGTTTGTGTTTTGGATGGCGGTGATCCTTACTGGTGTGAGGTGATATCTCATTGTGCTTTTAGTTTGCATTTCTCTGATGGCAAGCGATGTGGCGCATCCTTTCATGTGTATTTGCCATCAGAATTTCTTTGGAGAACTGCCTGTTCAGCTCCCCTGGCCATTTTTTTATTGCAATATTTGCTTTTTGTTTGTTGAGGTGTGTTAGCTCTTTATATATTTTGGATGTCAACCCTTAATCGGATCTGTCATTTATGAATATATTCTGCCATACTGGAGGATGCCCTTTTGTTCTGTTGGTGGTGCCCTTTACTGTACAGAAGCTTTAAAGCTTGATATCGTCCCCTTTGTTCATTTTTGCTTTTCTTTCCCTTGCCTGGAGAGATATATTCATGGGAAGTCACTCATGTATATGTCCAAGGGACTTTTGCCTGTCTTTCTCTAAGAGTTTTATGGTATCATGGCTTACATTCAGGGGTTCGATCCATTTTGAATTTACTTTTGTGTATGGGGCAAGGCAATGATCCATGTTTCCTCCTTTCTTACAGCCATGACCTCGGGCTTTGGAGCCGTGACCCAAACCACCAGCTGTGGGAACAAGACATCAGTGAACGGCAGCACCCTCTCCTCGCCCTTCACATCCAGGGCGTCAGCAGGCCCCACTGGCAGTGGGGGTTTTGGGATGAGCATGGCTGCACCCCACAGCAGCTCCACCTCTGGGGCATTCGGCGTTGGGTCAGGTCGGAGTGGGAGAACTGGTCTCAAGAACCCTTTCTGGGGAGCGTTGAAACCGAGCTCCCTGGATGCAGCTGGCCAGAGCACACGCTCTGGTTTCCATGTGGCCAGCACGCATCACAACACGCCCGGGTTTTCAGGTGAGATTTGGAATGGGCTCGGTCTGCAGTGCCAGGCGCTGTCTTAGGTACCGACACAGTCTCCGCTTTTGGAGCTGTATGCTGTGGTGAAGATTTAGATGTTATCACAGAATTATCTGTAAACAGCGTCAGGTAGCAGTGAATCCCATAACCGGAGGAGCTATTTATGTAGTCAGTGGCAGCCTTTCTGACACAATAGCAAACTGAGGCCATGGCCGCAGTTCCAGAGTTGGGAGTAGGGACAGCAGCTGTGTGTGAGTGTGTTGGCGGCACAGGAGTAAAGGCCCGAAGGCAGAGATGCGCTCATGTTTTCATGAGCAGAGAAGAGCCAGGTGTGGCTGGAGGTTTAGAAAGGAAAGTGGGATAAAATGACATTAAGAGACAGGCAGAAAAGAAGATCATTCATGGCCTTTTAAAATGTACTTATTTTTGGTATCAGTCTACAATGACATGCAGATCATTATGTTTACTAGGCTTCCCCCTTCCCCAAATGATCCCCCATACCCCATTACAGTCACTGTCCATCAGTGTACTGAGGTACTGTAGAATCACTACTTGTCCTCTGTGTGTTGCTCAGACCTTCCCGTGCCCCCCCTACATTATACATGCCAATCATAAGGCCCCGTTTCTTTTCCCCATCCCTTATCCCTCCCTTCCCTCCCATACTCCTCAGTCACTTTCCCTTTGCTGTTATTTCTTTTTTTGGTTCTGTAATTCTGCAGCTATTTTCTTCCTTCAGTTTTTCTTTGTTCTTATGCTCCACATATGAGTGATATCATTTGCTACTTGTCTTTCTCCACCTGGTTTATTTCACTGAGCATAGTTCCCTCTAGCTCCATCCATGTTGTTGCAAATGGTAGGATTTGTTTTCTTCACATGGCTGAATTATATTCCATTGTGCATACATTCATCTGCTGATGGACATGTAGGTTGTTTCCATTTCTTGGGTGTTGTAAATAGTGCTGCGATAAACATAGGGGTGCATACGTCTTTTTCATACTGGGCTGCTGTATTCCTTGATTAAATTCCACGGAGCGGTATTTCTGTGTCAAATGGTATTTCTATTTTGAGCTTTTTGAGGATCCTCCATATTGCTTTCCACAATGGTTGAACGATCGTACATTACCACGACCGTCATAGGAGTTTCCCCTTTCTCCACATCCTCGCCAACATTTGTTGTTGTTTGTGCTTTGGATGGCGGTGATCCTTACTGGTGTGAGGTGATATCTCATTGTGCTTTTAGTTTGCATTTCTCTGATGGCAAGCGATGTGGCGCATCCTTTCATGTGTATTTGCCATCAGAATTTCTTTGGAGAACTGCCTGTTCAGCTCCCCTGGCCATTTTTTTATTGCAATATTTGCTTTTTGTTTGTTGAGGTGTGTTAGCTCTTTATATATTTTGGACGTCAACCCTTAATCGGATCTGTCATTTATGAATATATTCTCCCATACTGGAGAATGCCCTTTTGTTCTATTGGTGGTGCCCTTTACTGTACAGAAGCTTTAAAGCTTGATATCGTCCCCTTTGTTCATTTTTGCTTTTCTTTCCCTTGCCTGGAGAGATATATTCATGGGAAGTCACTCATGTATATGTCCAAGGGACTTCTGCCTGTCTTTCTCTAAGAGTTTTATGGTTTCATGGCTTACATTCAGGGGTTCGATCCATTTTGAATTTACTTTTGTGTGTGGGGCTAGGCAATGATCCATGTTTCCTCCTTTCTTACAGCCATGACCTCGGGCTTTGGAGCCGTGACCCAAACCACCAGCTGTGGGAACAATACATCAGTGAACGGCAGCACCCTCTCCTCGCCCTTCACATCCAGGGCATCAGCAGGCCCCACTGGCAGTGGGGGTTTTGGGATGAGCATGGCTGCACCCCACAGCAGCTCCACCTCTGGGGCATTCGGCGTTGGGTCAGGTCGGAGTGGGAGAACTGGTCTCAAGAACCCTTTCTGGGGAGCGTTGAAACCGAGCTCCCTGGATGCAGCTGGCCAGAGCACACCCTCTACCTTCCACCTGGCCAGTACACCTCAGGACACGTCTGGGATTGCAGGTGAGGTTTGGAATGGCCTCGGTCTGCAGTGCAAGGTGCTGTTTTAAGTGCTGACACAGTCTCTGCTTTTGGAGCTGTAAGCTGTGGTGAAGATTTAGATGTTATCACCGAAGTTATCCATAAACGGCGTCTGGTAACAGTGTAACTCAAGACCAGAAGAGCTATTTAGGTTGTCAGCGGCAGCGTTTCTGACACAATAGCAAACTGAGGCCATGGCCGCAGTTCCAGAGTTGGGACCGGGGACAGCGGCTGTGTGTGAGTGTGTTGCCGGCACAGGAGTAAAGGCCCGAAGGCAGAGATGCGCTCATGTTTTCATGAGCAGAGAAGAGCCAGGTGTGGCTAGAGGTTTCAAAAGGAAAGTGGGATAAAATGACATTAAGAGACAGGCAGAAAAGAAGATCATTCATCGCCTTTTAGAATGTATTTTTTCTGGTGTCAGTCTACAATGACATGCAGGTCATTATGTTTACTAGGCTTCCCCTTCACCAAATAACCCCCCATACCCCATTACAGTCACTGTCCATCAGTGTACTGAGGTACTGTAGAATCACTACTTTTCTTCTCTTTGCTGCTCAGACCTTCCCGTGCCCCCCCTAAGTTATACATGCCAATCTTAAGGCCCCGTTTCTTTTTCCCAACCCTTATCCATCCCTTACCTCCCATCCTCTTCAGTACCTTTCCCTTTGGTAACTGTCAGTTCATTTTTGGGTTCTGTAATTCTGCTGCTCTTTTCTTCCTTCAGTTTTTCTTTGTTCTTATGCTCCACATGTGAGTGAAATCATTTGTTATTTGTCTTTTTCCTCCTGCGTTATTTCATGAGCATAGTCCCCTCTAGCTCCATCCGTGTTGTTGTAAATGGTAGGATTTGTTTTCTTCTTATGGCTGAATTATATTCCATTGTGCATATGTATCACATTTTTTTATCCGTTCATCTACTGATGGACATGTAGGTTGTTTCCATTTCTTGGCTGTTGTAAGTAGTGCTGAGATAAACATAGTGGTGCATACGTCTTTTTCATACTGGGCTGCTGTATTCCTAGAGTAAATTCCACGGAGCGGTATTTCTGTGTCAAATGGTATTTCCATTTTGACGTTTTTGAGGAAACTTCATATTGCTTTCCACAATGGTTGAACGATTTTACATTACCACAACCATCATAGGAGGTTCCCCTTTCTCCACATCCTCGCCAACATTTGTTGTTGTTTGTGTTTTGGATGGCGGCGATCCTTACTGGTGTGAGGTGATACCTCATTGTGGTTTTAATTTGCATTTCTTTGATGACAAGCGATGTGGCGCAGATTTTCATGTGTCTATTGGCTATCGAAATTCTTCTTTGGAGAACTGTCTGTTCAGCTCCTCTGCCCATTTTTTAATTGGATTATTTATTTTTTGTTTGTTGATCCGTGTTAACTCTTTATATATTTGGTTGTCAACCCTTTGTCAGATCTTTCATTTATGAATATATTCTCCCTTATTGTAGGATGTCCTTTTGTTCTGTTGATGGTGTTCTTTACTGTACAGAAGCTTTTAAGCTTAATGTAGTCCCATTTTTTCTTTTCTGTTTTTGTTTCACTTCCCTGGGGAAATATGTTCATGAAGAAGCTGCTCATGTTTATGTCCAAGAGATATTTGCATGTTTTTTTCTAAGAGTTTTATGGTTTCATGACTTACATTCAGGTCTTTGATCCATTTCGAATTTACTTTTGTGTATGCGGTTGGACAATGATCCATGTTTCCTCCTTTTTTGCAGCCATCACCTTGGCCTTTGCAGCTATGACCCTGACCACCAGCAGCGGGACCTGTAGGTCAGTCTTTGGCAGCACCACCTCATTGCCCTTTACATCCAGGGTGTCAGCAGGTCCTGCTGGCATTCGGGGCGTTCGGATGAGCATGACTACCCCCCACAGCAGCTCCACCACTGGGACATTCGGCGTTGGATCTGTACGTAGTGGGAGAACTGGTCTCAGGAACCCTTTCTGGGGAAAGTTGAATCCGAACTCCGTGGATGTGGTTGGCCAGAGCACACACCCTCTATCTTTCACATGGCCAGCACACGTCAGGACACCTCTGGGATTGCAGGTAAGATTTGGATATGGAATTTTAAAATGTTGTCCTGGAATGTTTGAATATTCCCCAGAGAAAGGATAGTACCTCAGCATAACCCATGGCTTTATTGTGTTAATCATGCAGGCCTACCTTATTTTTTTGACTTAACCTACATGCTGTTTTTTTTTTTTTCTCCTTTGGCCCTAATCAAGTAGTTTGCAATCTGGGCGATTAATAATGGCAAGCCAGCCCAGCATAAACAACATAGTCACAGGCAGGAAGGATTTCATCTTAAAAATAAGATTGTGTTTTAATACCCAGGAAGTTAAGAAGTAAGATTCTTAACTTACTCTTTAGCAAACAGACAATATCTCAGCCCACCCTGGGGGCGCCCCCCCAGGCAGTCTTGTTTGATATGCTCCCAGACCAAGAAGGCTCAGCTCCCAGGGAGAAATCACAGCAGGAAGTTGCTTGTGTTAAGTTAGTTCTAAGTATTATTCAAAGACCACCCAACAGGTCTGCAACACCAGCCCTTAGTCACATTCCTGAAGAATCCTTAAAAGGGGGAACCCCCAAGCTCTCAGGGCGCTCCTCTCCCTGATGTCGCCTGCACTTTCTAAGTGCATAACCTTTTCACTTTAAACTTTCTTTTCAACCTTTCAGGGTGCTGTCTCTCTCTGAAGTTGCCTGCACTTTTTCTGTAAGCACTTTAAATAAAACTTTTCCTCTGCTTCACTGCTGTGTCTCTGCCTTTTGATTCTTTTTTGCGGTGGAGACAAGGACCAAGGAAAATAGACAATGCTACCCCAACAACCCCACCCCATCTTCAAGGAATATCCAGGTCACCCTGACTAGAGAGACTTGTGGCTTACCAAAGGTTCCAGGTCCAGCAAAGCCCTGGGCAGGTGCTGAGGACACCACAGAGGAGAGGCTGCTGCCCAATGCACCTACCCCAGGGGTGTTCTGACCAAAGGTGGGTGTGGATGTGCCTAGAATGGAGAGACTGCAAAGAAGTGGAAACTAGGCCCACAAGCAAAAGGTGTCAAAGCAGGCGGTAATGAACTGGGGGGAGGTGAGCTTGCAAACGCATCCCCACAGGATCCCTTAGCCCACACCACTATCCAGCTCACCCCTTGGTAAGGAAGCACACGGGTGACTGGGTCCTAACCCCTGTGCTCCAGGTGAGCCTGCCCCCCCACCACTGCAGCAGAGCCCGAGCTGTCCTTTGGCCACCTGAGGAGAACCTTTGCACTCCCTTGGGCACCACAACTCAGCTGAGGGGGACACTGAGTGGACCTCTCTTCTATCAGGACTAACGTTATGTCTCCTCCCCGTTTGCCTGCCACCTCTCCTCTACTTCACCGCAGCCCCACCCCACAGTCAGCCCCCATCCTCCCAGAGGCCCACTCGAACTCGGTCTCCTGCACATGCTTGCCCTCATGGAGTCTCCTGCCCAGTGCTGGGCTACCCTCCACAGCAGCTCTCTGGGAAGGTCCTCTCACATGTAACTGTATCTGTCTAGGCCTGAGGTGGGGAGGGTGCCACCCGAGGTGCTGACCTTGCAATGTACTCTTCCCCCACACCCAACCTCAGGGGGTCACACCTTATCACAACCCGGAACTGCTCTTGCCCCTAGATCTCGGCTGCGAGCACAGTGCTGTCCCTGCTCCCGTGCCAACCGCACCCACTCTGGATCGTCTGCCTCATCAGGGCCTGTAGTCAGCCCCCTGCTCCTCCTGTTCCCTGTGCCATTTAACCAGGTTGGGTTTACTCTCTATCCACTGATTTTAGGTCCACACCTCAAGACTGAATGTTGCTGGACAGACACAACTGTGCTGACTGGCCTTGCTTCAAATTCCTAACCACAATTTCCCAGACTTCAGAACTGCCCGGCACAGCTCTCACACGTCGTTTTCTCCCCCTCTCCAAAATGACTACTGAGAGAGGCCCTCCTTGGTACACAACTCCCTCTAACCCGCGCCAAGGAGCACTTATATTCATTCAGTGAGGAAAACGGAATCTACCAGGGCCCAAACTACTTATCATGCATCTTCCACATGGCAAATAAAATCACTTCCTTCTGCCTGAAATTCTATAGTGACTTCCATTAGTATTTTAACAAAAACATTTTAAAAGGCCATGAAAGATCTTCCTTTCTGCTGTCTCTTAATGTCAATTTATCCCACTTTCCTTTTTAAACCTCTGGCCACAGCTGGCTCTTCTCTGCTCATGAAAACATTAGGCTTGTGTCTGCCTTTGGGCCTTTGCTCCTGTGCCTGCAAGGTCCTCACCCCCAGCCACTGTCCCTGCTCCCAACTCTGGAACTATCGCCATGGCCTCCGTTTTCTGTTGTCTCAGAAAGGCTGCCACTGACCACCTAAATAGCTCCTCTGGTCATGAGTTATACCGCTTCCTGACACTGTTTACAGATAATATCTGTGATAACATCTCTCTCTTCACCACAGCGTACAGCTCCTAGACCGGAGACTGTGTCAGCACTTAAAACAGCACCTGGCACTGCAGACCGAGCTGATGCAGGCCATGCTGCTCATGCTGTTTGACAAGGTCCAGGCACGAGGAGGAATCCTGAAAACAGGAAACCTCATAGCTGGCCCCTGCTAATTCCCGCACTTATTTTTGCAGTTATGATGTTGGTGATTGGGCTCATATATGGGAAATCTTATGTAATTAAGATTTATTCACTTTTAGTAAATAACATAACCCAAAATATTGATCAAAGCAGCAATTCCGGAAATGAAAGCAGTGTTATGGGACCAACCGTTCCAGGCGTACTGCCACAAATAAGTGAGGCAGAACAGCCCAGGCCTCTCTTAAAACTAGATGCAGTTTGTCCTCCCCTTTGTAACAATTCAAACATGACTAACCAGGATTTCTTTAGAATATTGGCAGAGAAGGAGTTATGGGAACCTAGGCCATGGAAAAACCCATTCTCCCAAGAAACTTATATGAAACAGCAAAGTAATAAAGATTAATAGTCCCCACTGCCCAGGGCCCCCCTTATGTTGCTTATAATATTAGAAGACACCTCTGGTAACCCTCTCATAGGAAGAATTTATGATCAAAATAAAATTTATATTGACAAATATCCCATATATAAAAGTTTATGATAAATTTATAAAATATTATTATATTAATAGTAAGGTAGTAAGAGCAGATTTAGTGTTATTATATAAAGGATAAAGAGGACTGCAAGGCCCTGGTGCCTGTAAACGCAGGAAGAAAGGTGTAAACATCTGAAATTGTGGAATGAATATTATAAAAAAATAAGGTGTTTTTATTGTATTCATAGGAATGTTAAGGAATGGGTGATAGGAGTACCGTCCCTAGATTTCAGATGTAAGCCTCAACCCACATGTGTAGGATAGGATTTAATTAATAATATAGTTACACTTAATAACCAAAAGACATATAGATTGCATTTTATATAACCTGCTTAAACTTTATATAGCCTTAGACACATATCTAAAAGTCTATATAATCTTACACGCTTAAAGTAAAAATCATAGCCCACACGCTTAACCCACACGCTGTCTTACGCCATTTTCTGTTTAGCACCTAACACGTAGCTTACATGATTTACCAATCAAAATAGACTAGGGGAAAGTTAAAAATTAAATCTTAAATGGCTACTATTAGAAGAAATAATGATATTTCCTTAAGGGTAATAAGCTGAAATTATGTAAACTGACAGAAAAAGTAATGTATTATTCATAATTTTAAAAAATGTTCAACATTATGAAAACCGTAGAAAGATACAAAAATGAAGACCCTGCCGCTTGATGTCAGGAGATGTTACAACTTTAATTGTGTGTTTTGTCTCCTCATTCATCTCACTCGCTGACGCTGTCCTTTCCTTCGTGACCCACACCTCAGCTGGAGCTGGACTCCGGCACCGAGCCCATTCCAAATCTGATGTGCAAACACAGACGTTTTCTGAGGCTTGCTGGCCACGTGGAAGGCAAAGGGTGTGCTCTGGCCAGCTGCACCCAGGGAGTTCTTACTCAAGCCACCCCAGAAAGGGGCTGTGCCACCACTGCTCCCACTCTGTCCTCCCCAAAGCTGAATGCCCCCCAGTGGTGGAGCTGCTGTGGGGGGCAGCCACGCTCACCCCAAAGCCCCAACTGTGAGCAGGGCCTGCTGATACCCCAGACATGAAGGGTGATGAGGTGCCGCTGTCAAACACTGAGCTACTGGTCCCACTGCTGGTGGTCTGGGTCGTAGCTCCAAAGCCCGAGGTGGTAGCTGCAAAAAAGGAGGAAACAGTATCACCTTACTCCAGTAAGAATCGCTACCATCCAAAAGACAAACAACAACGAATGTTGGTGAGTTTGCAGACAAAGGGGAACCCTCCTACACTGCTGGTGGGAATGTAAATTAGATCAACCATTGTGGAAAGCAGTATGGAGGTTCCTCAAAAAACTCAAAATAGAAATACAATTTGACCCAGGAATTCCACTTCTAGAAATTTACCCTAAGAATACAGCAGCCCAGTTTGAAAAAGACAGCTGCACCGATATGTTTATGGCAGTACTATTTACAACAGCCAAGAAATGGAAGCAACCTAAGAGTCCATCATTAGACGAATGGATAAAGATGTGGTACACATACACAATGGAATATTATTCACCCAAAAGAAGAAAACAAATCCTACCATTTGCAACAACATGGATGGAGCTAGAGGGTACTATGCTCAGTGAAATAAGCCAGGTGGAGAAAGACAAGTAACAAATGATTTCACTCATATGTGCAGTATAAGAACAAAGAAAAACTGAAGGAAGAAAAGAGCAGCAGAATTACAGAACCCAAAAATGAACTAACAGTTACAAAGGGAAAGGGACTGAGGAGGATGGGTGGGAAGGGAGGGATAACGGCAGGGAAAAAGAAAGGGGGCCTTATGATTGGCATGTTTAATGTGGGGGGGTGCACGGGAAGGGCTGAGCAACACAGAGAGGACAAGTAGTGATTCTACAGTACCTCAGTACACTGATGGACAGTGACTGTAATGGAGTATGGGGGGGCATTTGGTGAAGGGGAAAGCCTAGTAAACATAATGTTCTGCATGTAATTGTAGACTGATACAAAAAAAAATACATTTTAAAAGGCCATGAATGATTTTCCTTTCTGCCTGTCTCAATGTCATTTTATCCCACTTTCCTTTTTAAACCTCTAGCCACACCTGGCTCTTCTCTGCTCATGAAAACATGAGCGCATCTCTGCCTTCAGGCCTTTACTCCTGTGCCTGCAACACACACACAGCTGCTGTCCCTGCTCCCAACTCTGGAACTGTGGCCCTGGCCTGTTTCCTATTGTGTCAGAAAGGCTGCTGCTGACTACCTAAGTAGCTCCTCCAGTCATGAGTTACACTGCTACCTAATGCTGTTCACAGATAACAACTGTGATAACATCTGTCTCTTCACCACAGCGTACAGCTCCAAGAGCGGAGACTGTGTCGGCACTTAAAACAGCACCTGGCACTGGAGACCGAGCCGATTCCAAATCTCACCTGCAAACACAGATGTGTTCTGAGGCGTGCTGGCCACGTGGCAGACAGAGGATGTATTCTGTCCAGCAGCACCCTGGGATTTCTAAATCAAGCCTCCTTCGAAAGGTGCTGTACCACCAGTTTTCCGACTCCACCTTGCCGCAAAGTGGAACGTCCTTGTGGTGGAGCTGCTGTTGGGGGCAGCCACGCTCATCCCAAAGCCCCCACTGCCAGCGGGGCCTGCTGGCACCCAGGACATGAAGGGTGATGGGGTGGTACTGCCATACACTAAGGAACTGGTCCTGCTGCGGGTGATCTGGGTCGTAGCTCCAAAGCCCGAGGTGGTGGCTGCAAAACAGGAGGAAACATGGATCATTGTCTAACCCCATACACAAAAGTATGTTCGAAGTGGATCACAGACCTGAATGTAAGTCATGAAACCATAAAAGTCTTAGACAAAAACAGGCAAAAATCTCTTGGACATAAACATGAGTGACTTCTTCATGAACGTATCTGCCCAGGCAAGGGAAACAAAAGCAAAAATGAACAAATGGGACTATATCAATCTTAAAACCTTCTGTAGAGTAAAGAACACCATCAACAGAACAAAAGGACATCCTACAGTAAGGGAGAATATATTCATAAATGACAGACCTGATAAAGGGTTGATATCCAAAATATATAAAGCGCTAACAGAGCTCCACAAACAAAAAGCAAATAATCCAATAAAAAAATGGGCAGGGGAGCTGAACAGACAGTTCTCCAAAGAAGAAATTCAGATGGCAAACAGACACATGAGAAGATGCGCCACATCGCTTGTCATCAGAGAAATGCAAATTAAAACCACAATGAGTTATCACCTCACACCAATAAGGCCCGCCGCCATCCAAAACACAAACAACAAATGTTGGCGAGGCTGTGGAGAAAGGGGAACCCTCCTACCATGTTCGTGGGAATGTAAAATAGTTCAACCATTGTGGAAAGCAATATGGAAGTTCCTCAAAAAGCTCAAAATAGAAGTACCATTTGACCCAGGAATTCCACTCCTCGGAATCTACTCTAAGAATACAGCAGCCCCGTGTGAAAAAGACAGATGTACCCCTATGTTTATCACAGCACTATTTACAACAGCCAAGAAATGGAAACAACCTGCATGTTCATCAGTAGATGAATGGATAAAAAAAGATGTGATACAAATGCACCATGGAATATAATTCAGCCATAAGAAGAAAACAAATACCACCAATTGCAACAACATGGATGGAGCTAGAGGGTATTATGCTCAGTGAAACAAGCCAGGTGGAGAAAGACAAGTACCAAATGATTTCACTCCTCTCTGGAGTATAAGAACAAAGGAAAAACTGAAGGAACAAAACAGCAGCAGAATCACAGAACCCAAGAATGGACTAACAGTCACCAAAGGGAAAGGGACTGAGGAGGATGGGGGGGAAGGGAGGGATGAGAACCGGGTAAAATAAAGCGGGCATTATGATTGGCAGGTATAATGTGTGGGGACACGGGGAGGGCTAGGCTATACAGAGAAGACAAGTAGTGATTTTACAGCATCTTACTATGCTGATGGACAGAGACTATAATGGGGTATGTGTGCGGTACTTGGTGAAGGAGGGAGCCTAGTAAATATAATGTTCTTCAGGTAATTGAAGATTGATACCAAAAAAAAAATTTTAAGGGCCATGAATAATCTCCCTTTCTGCATGTCTCTTAATGTCATTTTATCCCACTTTCCTTTTTAAACCTCTAGCCACACCTGGCTCTTCTCTGTTCATGAAAACATAAGCTTGTCTCTGCCTTTGGTCCTTTGCTACTGTGCCTGCAATGTCCTGAACCCCAGCCGCTGTCCCTGCTCCCAACTCTGGAATTGCGGTGATTGCCTCAGTTTTCTACTGTCTCGGAAAGGCTGCTGCTTTCTACCTAAATAGCAACTCCGGTCATGAGTTACAATGGTACCTGATGCTGTTTACAGATAACTTCTGTGATAACATCTAAATCTTCACCACAGCGTACAGCTCTAAAAGCAAAGACTGGGTCAGCACTTAAAACAGTGCCTTGCACTGCAGACCGAGTCCACTCCAAATCTTACCTGCAATCCCAGACGTGTCCTGAGGTGTGCTGGCCATGTGGAAGGTAGAGGGTGTGCTCTGGCCAGCTGCACCCAGGGAGTTCGGATTCAACCCTCCCCAGAAAGGGTTCTTGAGACCAGTTCTCCCACTCCGTCCTGACCCAAAGCCAAATATCCCAGTGGTGGAGCTGCTGTGGGGGGCATCCATGCTCATCCGAAAGTGCCCTCTGCCAGCGGGACCTGCTCACACGCTGGACGTCAAGGGCGATGAGGTGGTGCTGCCAAAGACTGAGCTACTGGTCCCGCTGCTGGTGGTCAGGGTCATAGCTCCAAAGGCTGAGGTGATGACTGCAAAAAAGGAGGAAACATGGATCACTGTCTAACCCCATACACAAAAGTAAATTCAAAATGGATCAAAGACCTGAATGTAAGTCATGAAACCATAAAAGTCTTAGACAAAAACAGGCAAAAATCTCTTGGACATAAACATGAGTGACTTCTTCATGAACATATCTACCCAGGCAAGGGAAACAAAAACAAAAATGTACAAATGGGACTATATCAAGCTTAAAAGCTTCTGTACAGTAAAGAACACCATTAACAGAACAAAAGGACATCCTACAGTAAGGGAGAATATATTCATAAATGAAAGATCTGATAAAGGGTTGACATCCAAAATATATAAAGAGCTAACACAGCTCAACAAACAAAAACCAAATAATCCAATTAAAAAATGGGCAGGGGAGCTGAACAGGCAGTTCTCCAAAGAAGAAATTCAGATGGCAAATAGACACATGAAAAGATGCGCCACATCACTTGTCATCAGAGAAATGCAAATTAAAACCACAATGAGATATCACTTCACACCAGTAAGGATGGCCACCATCCAAAACACAAACAACAACAAATGTTGGCGAGGATGTGGAGAAAGGGGAACCCTCCTACACTGCTGGTGGGAATGTAAAATCGTTCAACCATTGTGGAAAGCTATATGGAATTTCCTCAAAAAGCTCAAAATAGAAATACCATTTGACCCAGGAATTCCACTTCTAGGAATTTACCCTAAGAATACAGCAGCCCATCTTGAAAATGACATATGCACCCCTATGTTTATCGCAGTACTATTTACAGCAGCCAAGAAATGGAAACAACCTACGTGTCCATCAGTAGATGAATGGATAAAAAATATGTGGTACATATGCACAATGGAATATAATTCAGCCATAAGAAGAAAACAAATCCTACCATTTGCAACAATATGGATAGAGCTACAGGGTATTATGCTCAGTGAAATAAGCCAGGTGGAGAAAGACAAGTACCAAATGATTTCACTCATCTCTGGAGTATAAGAACAAAGGAAAAACTGAAGGAACAAAACAGCAGCAGAATCACAGAACCCGAGAATGGACTAACAGTTACAAAGGGAAAGGGACTGAGGAGGATGGGGGGGAAGGGAGGGATAAGGGCAGGGTAAAAGAAAGGCGGCATTATGATTAGCATGTATAATGTGGGGGTTTATGGGGAGGGCTAGGCTACACAGAGAAGACAAGTAGTGATTCTACACCATCTCACTACGCTGACAGACAGTGACTCTAATGGGGCTTGTGCGGGGTACTTGGTGAAGGGGGGAGCCAAATAAACATAATGTTCTTATGGTAATTGTAGATTGATACCAAAAAGAAATTTTTTTTTACATGCCGGAAATGATCTTCCTTTCTGCCTGTCTCTTAATGTCATTTTTATCTCACTTTCCTTTTTAAACCTCTAGCCAAACCTGACTCTTCTCTGCTCATGAACACATAAGCTCGCCTCTGCCTTTGGGCCTTTGCTCCTGTGCCTACAAGGTTCTCACCCCCAGTCGCTGTCCCTGCTCCCAACTCTGGAACTGCAGCCGTGGCCTCCGTTTTCTACTGTCTCTGAAAGGCTGCCACTATCTACCTAAATAGCTCCTCCGGTCATGAGTTACACTGCTACCTGATGCTGTGTATTCAATAGATTTTTTCCATTCTGTCCATATGCTTTTCTTCTTCCCAGTATTTACATAATTAATGATCATATCTGAAGTACTATCATGTCACCTGCTTTCTCCCTGAATTCCAATGCAATCTAAGTTCTACTACTGCTTATTATAAATTCTATAAATGCATTTAGTTGTCAGGTAATGACCCAATTAAATAAGTGTTTTATAATTTACTGAACAAGTCTATTACTCAACAGGATGTTTGGATGTTTCCAAGTTTTGTCTGTGTAAGTTATAAAGTCATGACGAACTGATCTGCTGTGTGCTGTGAGGGGAAGGGAAGCTTTTCCTTTGTTACGACACAATTTTAGACTTCATGAACTTACATCTTAGTAGACTGCAAAAGCATTAAGCAGGCAGCATTTCCCTAAAAGGTATTTATCATTATCATAAAAGTTTATTATACGAAGTCTCTCTTTTTCTCTTTAGCTTCTCTTTCATATTTCTCAAGTGTCCTTTTGTCAACCATTCCAGTCAAATACCCGAAAACATTTGAAGACAAAAGAAGCACTTAATTACTCACAAATTATTCAATGAAGTTAAGGGAATTTAGGAATTCCAACTTCAGAAACCAACTATTTTAAAGTAAAGGTACCACTGGATAGATGGTGCAATCACAGAAAATCTCTGTGGAAAAGACATTTACATAGTCTCAAATTATCTTCCCCAGGATAACAGGGAAAAAATAACTTTACATTGGAGAATCCCAGCAGACATCACCTTAACCAAGTAATCATGACTAATATCACCAGTAATCAACAAAACATGCCGAATACTGACATTATGTACCCCTGACTGAATGCTCTGATAAGAGTACAATGTATCTTCGGTGATATTTTGCCCAAAATCTATATACTCAATTTTTTTGTAAAAAGCATCACTCAAACCCAATACAAGAACATATAAAGCCACTGAATAGCACTCTTCAAATGATGATGGTCATGAAAGACAAGACTGAGTAAATGTCACAAGTGAGAGGAGAATAAGGAGACTTAACAAATAAATGCAGTGCACCCTTCTAGAACAGAAAAACTACATTAGTGGAGAAACTGGTAAAATTCAAGTCAGACCTACATAGTTTAGTTAATTTTGCACCAATGTTAACTTCCTAGTTTTGATGACTGTACTATAGTTATTTAATGTTATTTAATTTAATTTATTTAATTAATTTATAGTTATTTAATGTTAACGTTAAGGTATGCTGAATGAAAGACAAATAGGAAGCCTATACTGTTTTTGCAACATTTCTCCAAGCCAAATTATTTCAGAATAAAAATTTTTTTAAAAAGCAAATGTAAATACTAAACAAAATTAATTCCAACAGTGTTGTCCAAGAAATTAGGCCTAATACATTTCAATATTTAATATTTTATAAATATTTGTCAAAAAGAGATTATAATTTTAAAATAATTCCTTAGTAATAACTAACCATTCCCTTGCCACAATCTATCCAAATCAAAGCCTTCCTGTTCTGGCCTTCATCTCTATGTGTGCTCTGCAGTCATCTACAGAGCATGCTTCCAACCAACCATAGAAGCCCAGGAAAATGCCAACCAAAATTACAGCCAATAAGCAAAAAATATATTCTTCTAAAATACATAAAGTGGGCCCAACATGTCCATCCATAGAGCCTTAGGTAAGGATTCCTTTTTAATAGCTTCTTTTAGGGTCTGTTGTGGAAATTTTCACAAGTAACTGGCAAGATTACCAACTAAGACTATTTAAAGCAAAACCATGAAGATAAGCCCTCTGAATCCTCTGATGATATAGTTTAAAGAAATGGGTCTGATTTAGGAGGGATTAAAAATGAAAGGCCTTATCCTACAGTAGGGGAGAATATATTTGTAAACAACCCATCTGATAAAGTGTTAACATCCAAAATATATGAAGAACTCATGTGCCTCAACACCCAAAAAACAATAACCCAATTAAAAACTGGGGGAAGGACATGAACAGACACTTCTCCAAAGAAGAAATACAAAGGACCAGCAGGCACATGCAAAGATCCACATCGCTAATCATAAGGGAAATGCAAATTAAAACCACACTGAGGTATCCCCTCACACCAGTCAGGATGGCCACTCTCTGAAGACAAGAAATAACAAATGCTGCTGAGGATGTGGAGAAAGGAGAACCCTCCTACACTTTGGTGGGAATGTAAATTGGTGCAATTGCTGTGGTAAACGGTATGGAGGTTCCTCAAAAAACTAAAAATAGAAATACCATTTGACCCAGTAATTTACCCCCCCAAAAAACACAAAATCCCTGATTTTGAAAGTCATATGCACCCCTATGTTTATTGCTGCACTATTTGCAATAACCAAGGTATGGAAGCAACCTAAATGTCCATCAATAAAATAAAAGATAGATAAATTTCAATAGAATGAAGGATAGATAAATTTATCTAAAGGATAAAGATGTGGTACATATACATAATGGAATATTATTCAGCCATAGAAAGAAAAGAAATACTGCCATTTCCAACAACATGGATGGATCTAGAAGGTATTATGCTCAGGGAAACAAGCCAGACAAAGACAAATACCATATGATTTCACTTATTTGTGGAATATAAAAACAAAGCAAAACAGAAGGAACAAAACAGCAGTAGACTCAGACACTGAGAAGTGACCAATGGTTACCAAGCTGGTGGGGAAAGAGGCTGAGGGGGATAAAAGGACACAATAATTCACAATCACAGTATAATTTGGTCAGAATAGTAAAGCATGGAGAACATAGTCAATGATTCTGTAACATATTTCTACGTTGATCAACAGTAATCACACTAGAGAGGATGAGGATTTAATAATATGCGTAACTGTTGAACCATTGTGTTGTACGTTTGAAACTAAAACACTGTAAATCAATGATACTTCAATTTAAAAAAAAGAAAAGCCTTTTAATTAAAAAGATTTTCAATATTAGAATACATCACCAAAGTTCAACCATGGTGTTTTCATATCTTCTAATCTTAGCATGTTAGCCAACCACCTATCTTTGATTATAAATTTAAGGAGTTGATGGATTAGAAAAAACTTTCCCCCATGCACCTAATTCAAGTACTGCTTTTCATTACTCCCAAGAAAATTATATTCAAAGCAGACTGACATTTCCCATAATCTAGGATTCTGTATTAGTTTTTATAAAAAAATCTAAAACGCAGCTTTCATAAATCCATTTATGCTCCTGGTGGTGATGACAGAAGATTTTAGAGAAGACCTAAATTCCATCAGAAAATTCTAACAACGATCATACTGCAAAAACTACTTAACATCAGCTTTCCCTACAAGTAATGTCATTTTATTATTAATTTTTCTTAAGTTGGGGTAATCTGTTTTATCCCCCTTTGTGTGAATGTTTGCAATGCCCAAAACATTCCATTAAATTAACTATTATTTAACAGAAAATACTTACATTATTTGTCCTCCAATGGTTGACTTGCCAGCATCTAAAAGTAATCATCAACAATGTGTAAACCAGGTGTAAAAGACAAAACCCCCAAATACCAACAATTAAAAACACCAACAACTGAAGGCATCATTCAGCTGATATAATTACATCTTGCAACAGCAACTGAAATGATAGGAATTTGGGGCACACGCTCTGGCTGGTTACCTTCCTCTTTGTAAAATGAAGCTGCTAAGATCTCCTGCAGCTCAACAATGACTGAGAACTACTTTACTGATAAAGAAATGAATTTTTGGACAGATTCCTCCCTGACCGTTAGCTTAGAGCACAGCAACAACAGAATATAAATTACCGCAGTGGAGCCTCAGTGGACAGCAAGAGCAGACCAGGACTGAGAGCTCCATTTAGGTGGTCGGTGTGCCTTTACAAATTTCAAAAGGGTTCTCGCTACTGAAAAAGAATAGGGGAAGCCAGAGATAAAGAGAAGGAAAAAGGACACATAATCCTGTATTTTCCTTTCACAATTTTGGGAGTAAGTCAGACAGAGAACACCTGAATAAATAAAATAGGGTTTTGTTTTGTGCTAAACCAGCAACCTGACTAGCATCCAGAACTCACTCCAATTAATTTCTTACATTACGCAAAATCAAACTACATAGTAAAGTCAATCCTATAAAGTTAACAGAATAACTGAAGTTCACATAAAAAAATAGGCACATTTTCTAGAATGTTAATTAATAAATGTCATAATATGCTGAGCCATCATCGGTGGTGTAGAGACCAATTATGCATCATAGAAATATACTGTAGCTTATTTTCTTCCAGCTTCTATTCCATTATACAACTGTCAATCGGTCCAACCTTCAAGAATAAAGTGCTGACAATTTTTTGCCAGCCAAAAATTCAAGTTAAAAGTCAAGACATTTTAGATCAATTCCATTCAGTTTCACTAAACATCTCCAAGTAGCGAAGATGTTCTGTTTGTTGTACGCAGTAACTTTGGTCATTTCTTATTGCTGTGAATGCAACTTACCCACATGCCCCATGAATACTACATTTACATGTTCCTTCTTAGGAGCACCTGGCGGTGTATCCACAGATTTGGGTTCTGGTACCTCCTCTTCCTCCTCCATCATCTCCTGGGCACTTTCCTCTGGGGGCCTTCCACCTCCAAAGGAGCCACCCACTGGCTCTGCTTCACTGATGTCTTCTTTGTGCTCCCATGATTCTTCTGGGGACATTTCTGTCTCCCCATTTTCTACTGAAATAAGGTATTTTAACTCAGTATTCTGGTAAAATATTTATAGTCTATACTTTAAAACACAGATGCTTTCAAACAACAAATAGAACTTTGCATATTTAGTTCCACTTTCCAATGTCTAGTGACACATAGGAAAGTATCTTTCACAACAGAAATGGATAATAGCTTTCAAGCTGGCCTCACTGCTGACATCAGAGCTCTGACTCAGAGACTACAAGAGATTGCTATTTTTATAAAGCTTCATTTCATAAGGACAAACAAAGTGTGAACAGGAGATGTATCATCTGTAACAGCCCAGTAACTCCAGCGTCAAAATGCCCTGACAGTGGAAAAAAGGGAAAGTTTAAAACCAGGACACAGGATTTAGGGGCTCTTTTCTTTTTCCTCTACAAGTAATATCTTTGGTATCAACTTTTTGGAAATATAAAACCCTTAAAAATAAGAAAGTTACAAAAAGGAAGGAAATTTTTCACAAAGTAAATGGAACAAGTATAACTATTTAAACTGACTTTACCATTCTTCCACCCAATTCTTCTATATTGACAACTACTAAATGTATCACGGCATTGTCAATCCAAACACAAAGATTCAATGTCAGTGTTAAATGTAGGCATTACAATAATCATGACACTTACATGTGCACCTTAAATCTTGAGAGTGAAAGAGTTTCATAATACTGTATTCATATGGTCAGAAATTTTCTTACCAACAGGTTCTGAAAGTTCCATGCTAACAGCTGAATTTGAACCTGGACAAGAAATTGAGATATAATATATATTTACAAAACAATATTTAGCTTTATACACTACAGACAACTTAAATGTTTTTTCAATTAGATATTCAAAGAGTCATCTTGTAGATGCTTACCTTCACACAACAATTGTTCCTCTTGAGAAAGTTCCACAGGTGCTATTTAATAGAAATAAGTTCTATTAAAAATTGAAATTACACATCCATTTTATTTATGTTCTAAAATACAGTAAAAACATAAATTCAATAACCCAACAAAAATCTCAACAATCCAGACCTAACTAATGGCAACTAACTCAGGTTTTCAAACTATAAGTCTGTTTAACCTACTTCTAAAAATCTGCCAATCACAGCCAATTTTGAAACCTTTTCAGTAATGGAAATGTACTCATAAAAGTATGCTTGTTCTCGTATTTTGCTTCAAAAACTTTTCTGTCACAGATATTTAAAGAGTAATCAACAGCATACACAGATCAGATTAGTAAGATTTTGCTCAACAAAGACACATTACTTCTCTAGTTTCTCTTGGTAGCTGTAGTCAAAGAAGGCTATGATTAGCCCTTTTAAAAATTCTATAATCATACATATTTTATCATCAAGATCCTGGAATAAGTTCTATTTGATACCAAGAAAGTACAAAGGACATTCATATAAAGTCCCTGAAATGTGTATGGGCCCTTATGACATCTCAGAAATGATGATTAAAATGACACTGTTTTTGTCCCTCTATTAGAATTCTAAGATCAAGAAACAATCCAGTTTCCACAATTGTCACGCTGAAAATCTACTTATGATATTACTGAAAGAGATGTATGAGAAATATATACTGATACTTAAATGTTTAAGTTTATTTTTATATCTGAAAGCCTAATGATACTCCGGTATGAAAGTGCCCTTGCTTTAAAGAATCTCCAAGATGCAAAAAAGACATTGAAGAATTTGAAGTCACATGAATCCTGCACACCAATAAACAGTGAATTCATAATCTCTCAAAGTTACATTTAAACTCACTCCCCTGGAGTGTTAAGACCTGTAAGTCAAGAAAAGTTTTGGGCCCAATCTTCCATAATATGAAGTAGTGAAGAAAGGAGTTTCTTGCCCCTGAAAGGTAAAGGGCAACCAAGATCTTTTGAGAAGTGACATGCTGAGCGTCGCAGCTGCAGATGATCCTACACAGTGGTATTTGGATGACCTTTGAATGGAAAGACACCTCAGCCAGCAACATCAGCATGGCTCCCACCGCGGCGCAGTGCAGCTGGAGAGGAGAGGCTAAACACAGAGGTAACAGGGGTGACACCGGACAGGTGCAGGAAGGAAGAGTGAAGGGTCTAAGACACCCCAACCTATGCGATTAGCAGGATGTTAACAGAAATGGAAAAAGCATTTGAACTAGGTTTGGAAGGAAGAGGAATTGTACTTCACAAAAGATTTTTTTTTCACTTCCTATTTAAAAGAAAAGTTTACAGGTATAGTAAGGAAAAATCACTCAACTTCCAGAGAAAGTCAGGCAGTGCTAGGTGATCAGGCTGACGTGCGAACCTCAGGATGGAGGAGGCAGCAGACGCTGGTGCTGAGAGGCCAGCACTGGGCTGACTCCTGGCTTTAAAACCTACAGTGTCATGTACAAGTTGTGAGAGGCAATTATTTCACTGAATCATGGAAATGGCATGTCATCTGCCTGAGAGAACTGCTTAGAGCACTGAATGAGAATAAGCATTTGTTTAGTTTCAATTAAAGAACTCCTCGCACCTAAGAGATATTCAACAAGTGACTCCCCACTCCCTAATATGTAATGAGCCATCAGTTCAATTCTCTCAACTAACATGTACTGCACATCTATTATGGGCCAGACAGGGATAGAAACACTCACAAATCCACAGTGCTGGAGGCAGGGTTGGAGGTTGTGGCAAATTACCCTAAATCCCTTTAAATTTTTATTGAGCCCTCATGTGCTGATTGCTATCTTATTTAAGCTCCCCCCAAACCCTATGAAGTAAGCGGTAACTTACCAAACATTCTGACATATTCGAATGGGCTTCTCCAAGTTACACAAATGCCACCTTGCCCTTCCTCAGACAGCCCCTGCTGAAAATCCCTCAGTAAAAGTAAACCGAGTAAGTGATGACACAGTTAGGATGGTCAAGCATTGTAAGGCAAGGAAGACGGAGACAATCAGTATGGGGGGCTCTCTCATCACTTATAAGACATCCCAAACTGCAAATGGGCTTTATAAGACCCAACAGTACACACACCTCAACACCTGGTTCTACAACCAACTCTTAGATTTACAAATATACAATACATGCCTAAGGCTGTAAGGCACCTCTCAGGACAGTGACATCAGTCATAAGACTACCTCCATGGCTGCATAACGCAGCATAATAAAAATCTGTTCATGGTTTCATTTTTCAAAACACCCTACATTTATAATGCATTTGTCTTGAGTTTGTACAGCTTACAGAGGCAGGGACAGGGTCAAGTACAAACAGCAATTAAGTTATTAATATACACGTAATGATGACATTAAAGGGCCTCAAAATAAGAAGCTGACAATAGTTTCCCCAGGATGGAAGAAAAAAAGCTTATCCTTGCATTCAGACCACGGATCACGTTACAATTCAAATGGCAATGGTGGCAACATCTGCGAACTGATGTTTTTGGAGCAATGAACCAGAAAAATCACAGATACAGCAACATGTTCTTTACATTTAAACTTGTCAGTGTATTTGTACCCAGTCTCTTCTCTCACACACATCTCCAACCCTTTCTCATTCTACTCCTATTATTCATAATATACATCACATCCAGATTTACTCGCTACTAATGAGCATAGGCTTGTAATTCTACCAGCTCCAAAGTCACTTGTTCATGGCTGGCAAACATAACCATTGGGGCTTGATTTCCAAGTCCTGCACACTTCATATCTGCTAGTCGAAGAGAAGTTAGTCAACCTCCCAAGGAATGAAATCAGTTTCATATTTCCTAATGGTATCTCCATGTTCAGAAGATACATCCTCATCAAGTACACACCCTCATCAAGTATTCAAAAAAGAACAATTCTAATTAGGTGGGAAAGTTTATCAGAAGTGTACTAGTTAATAAAACTGCCATACCTCAAATTAAAAGAAACGAATGCTATCCTTTATGGTAAAGGAAGATTAATGAACTGGCTGTGATAAAAGGTATATTACCCAAAATTTTAAAACAAGAAGTGAAAGATTTTACCAAAAGACAGTCAGGCAACAGTACTGCCTATGGTTTAACAAAGATGATACTGTGAATCTTAAAACTAGTTAAAATTTGATAATGGTGCAATAAGCCAGACACAACAGATCACAGGTACAATTCCATTCACATGAAATATTCAGAATAGGTACATTCATACACACAGAAAGTAGCTTGGTGGTTGCCAAAAGCTGGGAAAAGGGGAGTGTTAAACAATTGCTTGAAAAGTATGATTTCCTTTGGAGGCGATGAGACTGTTTGGAACCTTGAGGTAGTAAGCTGCACAGCACTGTGAATGTACCAAATGCCACCAAACTGTTCACTTTCAAATGGTTAATTTCATGTCATATGGATTTCACCTCAATTTTTAAAAATACAATTTTTTTAAAGATTTGATTATGGATCAAAGGACTTTAACACGGAGATCTTACTTGGCCAGATCATGGGTACAGTGAAGGCCACACTCGTGGTGGGCTGTGAAAACCAGGTTTCAATTCAAGTTATATTTTAAATATAAAAGTCTGGCCAATTCTTAAATTGCTTAACCCACATAGTCCATAAATCAGCAACTTAAATGTGTACTGCTTTATATGTATAAAACTAATCTTTCATCTCTTTACACACAAAACAACAATATGCAAAAGTCATCCTACTTAAATTTCTTAGTCCTGTTGGCTAAATGGTGTTCATTATTAATGAATAAAAACTTCAGTGCTGTCGCAAAAGTCACAAGTGTCTTACGCTACCTTGAAGTGAGAAACATTGTGACAAAATTCTGTCCAATACAAGCTTCTGCAATGATGGAAATGTTCTGTTTCTGTGCTGTGATATGACTGTCACTTAGCCACGTTGTGGCTATTAAGCACTTGAAAGGTGGCTATGACCAAGAAACTGAATTTTTAATTGAAACATTTAGTTTTAATTAATTTAAAGAGCCATAAGTGCACAGTTCTAGATCCTCTTAAGGAATCTCCTCAATTGTAGTACAAATCTTTCCACTTTTATCCCACCCCCCACCCACCCCATTACCCAGCTTATGATGGCTCTTCTGAGCTCCTCTAGGGTAGGACCCTTCTTGCAGCTGTAAGCACACCCACACACAGATCTCAGTTTTCGTTCCCTAAGACATTAGAAACTTCCAGAATGAGTGTGGTTTTCTGAAATACAGAGCCTTTTCCCATCTCCTGTAAAGTCTCCACAGGCTGAAACGGTGTACGTACCGAGTAAGTATGTAATTCACTGTGCCTGGACTGCAGCCGTTTCTTTTGGTTTTCAGAGGTCACTAGTTCCTTAGAGTCTTATCACTTCAGTTTTCTCACCATCTGTAGCAGTCCACCTATATATTTACTGCATTTCCATCAGGGTTCGATAGACTAAAAACAACTTTGTATGTGTCAGTTTTCCAAGAAGGGGTTAGAGAAACAATACTGAAGAGATGCTGAAGTACAATTTGCATAAGAAACTAAAAATTCTCTAGCACCCAGATGACCATACACTCCCAACCAAATCCGCCTGCCTGAGGTATTTTTCTCCCACAGACAATACTGAAAACCAGTAAAGGCAGACATCACAACCAAACGCCCACACAACACATGAAATGTCCATGGTTTTGCCTTAACTACCTATGCTCTCAAAATAAAAAGGTACAATGCTATAGCGGTGAACAGAACTGTTTCAAATTATCTCACATTATTTCCTAAAATGTAGGAAGAAGTGATTTCAAAGTAGAGCATTGCCTACTTATCACAACGTCACCCTGCTACTACTGAGACAGAACAGGGAGGCGGTGCCATAGGCCACAATCTCACGGACTCAGTTGCTGAAAAAGTGTCTCAGCCAAAAAGACCTTTTCATAGCAAATCACAGGGAGAAGACTAGCTGAGTTATTATTACTAGAATAAACTTTGAAATCAGACGTAGAGTCTAACCCTGGCTCCTCCACTTACTAGGAGATGTCACCTCATTTATTTAGCTTTTCTGAGCCTTAATTTTCTTATCTATAAAAGGGCTCAACATAACCTCAAAAGATTGTTGTGAAGATAAAAGCATATGAAGCAAGTAACTGCTCAATAAGTTTACCATTACAAGCTTTTCAAAGCCCCATATTAACAAAACTTTTGAAGAATAAACACAAGAAAGGCAAATTCTAGGGCCTCTCTCAGGAAATCCATGCTGGTTGGTGGTCAAGATGTTAGCCCCAGGGATGCCCTTCTCCCCGGTCAACAGCACGGTGTAATTGAAAGGGCACTAAGCTAGCAGTTGGCAAACAGATTCCAGACTCCACTGTTGCTGAATTGGAGTCACTATCTGTAGGCTTCAGTTTCTTTATCTGATAAGACTGTACTACTGCCAGGGTCACTTCCAGCCCTAACATTCTACGAACTATTCATTCACTAAAAGCAATGACACACATCCACCTGAGTGGGCTTTCTGTAGAGTAACTAAGATCCACTATGTTTTTCAAACAACCCTAAAACAGGTTTATTTATAATGTATATCCTATTTACTTCAAAAAAAATTGTAGGTGAACTTAAAATACTTTGCAGACAGCCCCATTAAGGTACAAAGGGAACAGAAATACACTTACCTTGCAACCAAAACCAACCATCCAAAGGAACTGGACACACCACTGAGTAGTACAGTGGCCCACTGTGGTTCTACAGAAACGGTCAACCCAGAGATTGCCCCAACAACATTCTAAGGCATGCACTTTCTGCTTTGTTCAAGGTCAGTGGCTTACAATTACCTGTTTGGAATGTGGTTTGGATTGGGTGTAACCACTCTTAGGTTAGGCTGGTGAAAGATGCTCAAAAAATCCTTACTGTTTCTCTCACCTAGTAAGCAGAATTATGATGGGGAACTGGCTCAACTTGGAGTACTGTGACAACTAGATTTCCTAAAACAAAGTCACTTAGGAAAAAAATACCCTAGCCTGCTTTGTTAAACTCTACTGAAAACAAGGACACTACTTTTAAGAAGCTTTGGTATGAATCAACAAATGACAGCTTTTTAAGCGTCCTTAGGATGTCAGAATAACCAAGAACTTCCAAATAGTGGCCATATTCTTGCTTCCCAGTTAATTTAAGAACTGTGAATATAATGATGAAATTCTAAATTAACATGCCCAATAGATACACCAGCCGTAATGGCAGTAACTCACAAGCTGCGTAAAAAGGTAACTGATGCTCTACTCTAGCAATTTCCTAGCAAGCTGAAATAAAATACCGAAACACAAGAAATGTAAATTTTATGTGAATTATATCTGAACTTAAAAGACACTTATGGTATTAACAAAGAACAGGTACCAGAAAATGTATCTCTAGGCTTACGATTAGTATAACAAGACTGAAATGATTTACACAAGGGCACCTATGAACAACTCCTCTGCTCAGCTTTGAAACCCTCTCAACCACGTTATGTCTTCCATTAGAGTAAACTGGGGGTCTGACTTCTTTCTAGACTCCAGGACTACGATTAATTCATCTTGTGGTGTCACTTCAAGTGCCCAGCACAGTATCCTGCATTCTGTAAACACGTGAATGTTTGTTCATTAATTGCTATACATCATTCTGAGCAGAAACCAGACTTACATCTCAAAAACTTCCATTCTAATACTGCTAACTCACCACAAAAGACTATCGAATCCTTTTCATTCCTTTCTCTTCGACTAGAAAAACAGTAATATTTTAACACTTTAAGACATTTCCTCCCCAGCAAACAAAAACAAAACAAGACTTAAAACTTGTCATCTACTCTACTTCCCTAACTCGCCCTGAGAAATTTTAATCGCTATCTTTTCTTGCAGTACAATTCCAGAGAAGGTGAAAAACAAGGGACAGAAGAAAGCCATGTACAAAAGCTGCAGTAAATAAAAGCTGCTCCAAAGAGGGCCTATTCTCAATCAAAATTTCTTACCAGTTCAAATAGCTGCTCACAAGGAAAGCACTGGTTCATGTAATGCCTTCGCTTACTCCCTAAATCCTCACGCTGGAGCCATTGCAAGCATGTAAAATCAGGAAATAAGAGCCCAAATCTAATAATTGGTTAAGTCAAGGTAAGAAATAACTAGCTAGAAAACGAGGCAGGAAAAGAAATAACACTCCTGGAACAGTATTTTCCCCTCACCTTCTCTGCCTACTTTACTTACTGTCCCACTGAAGACTTTGTTACTGCAGGGATTTCAGTCTCATGGGAAAAGGAAAATCCAGTCAAGAACCTCACCTATCTTCTGTCTAAACTTATCTCTCAGTCAACAGGTATCACTTAAAATCATAATAAAGCCTAAGAGGCCTTCTGAACAAAGCAATTATGTAAGATTCTGCACTCTACTCTGGTGACCCTGAAGAGGTCACTTTTGAGACTACTCAGTGATTAACAAGCAACCACCACGTAGTAGTGACGGTTGCATTAACTTTGTGAATATACTAAAAACCACTACAGTGAATTCTGTGATATGTGAATTATATCTCTGTCACTAAAAAAAAGAACATTCCTTCCCCATTAAAAGACACCCATCAAAAACCAAGTACTATGAAACAGAACATTTCTCTTTAAAATTCAGGTTCCATAATACAATGTGCTATGTTTTGGAGATAGTTCCTCCTCTGAGGACCGCTGGTTTTATTTTTATTCTATATTCATTTTTTACTGGCAGAGTTCTGAGAGATGCTAAGGGTGCGGTGGTGGAAAGGACACCACACCATTACTACAGAAGCCTGGATGCTCTACAAGTCCAAGTGCTATGCTCTGAAATGTTTGTGTCCCCCCCAAAATTCATATGTTGAAATTCTAATGCCTCACGTATTGGACTTAGGTGGGGTTTTTTTGGAGGACATAAGTCCTAACGGCAGAGCCCTCAAGAATGCATTTTACAAACAGCTCCTTTATAAAAGAGGCCCCAGGGAGCTCCCTTGCCCCTTCCACCATGTGAGAACAAGAAGTCAGCAATCTGATCTGAGAGAGGGAAGGAGGCCCTCATCTGACCAGGGTGGCACCCTGATCGCGGTCTTCCAGCCTCCTGAGCTGTGAGGGATAAAAATTTTGTCTACAAGCTACCTAGTCTGTGGTACTGTACTACACAGCAGCCCAAATGGACTAAGACACCAAGTAATCCTGAATTAAATCGCTAAACTTACTTCTCATTCAACAATAAAAAAGAATGAACTGTGTGCAAATTGAAACTCAAAATAAGTAAAATATGTACATTCTAGCATAGAAAATGTTTGTTCTCTTACACACAACCCTTGTCTTCCACATTTTCATTCATTTCAGGACTTCTACTTTAAAGAGCATCACGTAGTCAATTTACTTGGATCTGTAGAGAACTGAACTTAAATGAATTACACTTGGTTACACTTAATTTGTATTCTACTTAATCATTCCGTTGGAAACCTGTATTACTTTTTCTGAGAGCTAAGATCAACACGGAATCCCAAGTTTTGACTTGGGATGGCTGGAAACAGGCATAACCACCCAGCAGCCTTCTGACACTGTGCAAAAACATTTATGGCAACTGGCTGCTCAAGGAACCACCAGAAAAACCCAACTAGCCTGTTTTCAGGAGAAATGACAGATATTCATCCTAGACAGGAACAGTTAGGAAGTCATTCAGTGTTCTACCTCTAGACTTCCTCCTTCAAGAGCTCTTCCTCCTATCTAGTTTAAAAACAGGGACCCACAACAAATCTCAACAAGGGCTTAACAACCAAAGAAAAGATGCTCCCCTTCTGTTTATTTCCTCACTATAAAAAAACTTGCAACTTTTATGGCTCCCCCTTTGTAAATTTCTAAGGGCAAGTTCCAATTTTTTTCTTTGCTTCTTCCAGGCATAGTTCTCTGCTATGATGGTGGTACTTTATGGACCTCTATGGGTTCAAACATGCAATCCAACAGTCCCACATCTCTCTGGACCTCAATTTAGAAACCATTCTTTTCCAATAGACAACCCTAAGGAGGACACTTTTAAAAATATGAACTGGCATTTTGTAGAAGCAGTTGACAAAGTCAGTAACACCAAAACAGTTTGATATAACTGAAAAAAACTGACCACCAAGTAACAAAGAAAGTACTTCTCTTATAACCGCTTCCTTAGATATTTTTACATCTCCACTTCTAACAGTGTCACAGAGAAAAGGATTAAGAATAAACCAGCAAGTTGGCAAATGCCAGTAAGAGGAAAGACAGCTCTTCTACCTAACAGTCACCCAACCTACCTACCTAGTCACCCAACAATGTCTACTCCAGATCACTGCTCTGAGGATGGCTGTCCCTTCCTGACTCACTGGCTGATGGATGGACAAGCTGGAAATGGAGTTCCAAGTCTAGCCAGAGTGGTGCTGGTGGCTCCAGAGTGAGGAGGGACGGCCAAAAAAGAAACAAGAAAATGGCTGGATAAAAGGAATCTGCATGATAAGGTATGGGGAACCGGGCACTTTTAGGGGCTGGTAAGTGAACTTTATTTAAGTAGGCCAAACTGCTTGATCTAAGCAAAGAAATAAATACTAAGTTTCCTTGTTAAAAGGCAAAACATCAAGAAAATCAAACAACCAAATTCAAACTGTGCTCATATATGTACTTACTTCACAGAAGTACTTCTCCAAGCTCTCTGCCTCTAATACAGAAACTGTGGCAAGTTTCTGAAGAAGCTAAACTCCCAGAGACTTTTATGATGTCCATTTATCTAGGAAATACAACGTGGAACTTCAAAGAGAAATCAACAATCGATTCTCACAAATTGCCAAGAACATCTGTGATATGGTTCTCCAATACCCTGGCTCACGAAGGTACATTCCTTTCTCTCTTTAAGCCAATATTGACAGTTCGTAAAATAAGCACTTTTTCATACAGGGGAGAATAGTTAACTTCACACATCTGACATTCCCACAAGATCAGTACCCGAAAGCATGTCATCCTATCACTTAAGCAGCCCCGAAATACAGAAAGCTTTTTAAAGACCAAACCTGACTTGAAAACACACAAAACAGTCTACTAGCTATGGTCAGAACGGCACGTGACAACTAGTAAGCTATAATACCAAGTATCTGAACAGGCTAATTACTGACACGTGAACATAAAGAGTGACTTACAATACCACACAGCCTGAATAAGCTATCCGATTTTGACGAAATTAAAATTCTAAACGTGTCACTAAGAAGACAAGCACCACTTAAGAAAAAGAGAACACAAATCAATGTAGTTTCCTATACACATTACGGGAGGACCTCTTACTTTTGACACTGTTAACTTTACAAGCTTACACAATGCTTTACAAAACTGAAAGACCTCTGAAGTGATGGCCAACAGTTTCTGCGGGATCCCAAGACTACAATGCATCTTGGGATTCCTGCAGGACACTTCGGTGCCAGATATCCAAAACGTTAATTACAGTTTCAATAATAGAAATTGGAGCAAGAAACGCTCTCTCACCTAGGCATAAGGTGAAGGAAAAGTCGGGCGCTCGTCCTCCCAGCTCCTTGAGTCTGGCTCGCTCAACGCCCACCCACCTCCTGGTTCCAGTTGTCCCACGTCTGGGCCTCATGGTACTGATGGCCGCGGGCCCTCTCCGTCCCATACGGTTTTCAGTTCTAGTAGGTAGCTGCGGCCCCCGGGGAAGGGACGGGCTCTAGATCCCTCCCATGTCGCCGACACGCAGCTACCGCTCCTCCAGGCCCTCCGCCGCGCCCGGGCCGCCCCACACAGGGCTGCCCGCGCCCGGCGCCGCTGTCAGCGCCCCACGTGCCGCCGGGCCCCGAGGCCGCGCGTACCCCGCCCTGCGAGGCGAACCGCAGACGTGTCCCCACACCCCACCAAGGTGGGCTCCGGCCTCCCGCTCGGCTGCTTCCGCGTCCCGGCCCCTTTGCCCGAAGGGCCTCCCGCGCCACTGCAGGCTCCGTGGTGGTTGGCGCCGGCGCCGGCGCCGGTTGGGCCGGGCCACGCAGGAAGGACGGCACGAACTCGGCGGCGTGGACGTTGGGCACAAAGGGTTTGGCATTGACGTTGAGCTGCCGGCTGAAGGCCGCGCTGAGGTGCTCACGCTGGGCCTCGGCGGCCCCCGCCGCCAAGGGGCCGCCTTCGCCGCCGCACGGGCCCGACCCGGGGGCTTCCATGTCCGCCTGGTCCCAGCAGTCGGGCGCTGAGTCGCTGCTGCTCCCGCTGCTGCTGCCCCCGCCGCCGCCGCCGCCACTGCCCGGATCCATGATCGGGGGGACCGTGTGTGTGGTGAAGAGAGGGCGGGAAATGGAGGCGGGGGCGACGGGCCGGGGAGGAGCAGGCCGCGCTGACCCGGGGAAGTGGGAGACAGAAGGGCTGAGGGCTAGCGACAGAGTCCCCGGCGTCACCGCGGCAGCAGCTCCAGTCCCTACTTCGCACTCGCGACAAAGGCGGCGGCGGCGGCGGCGGCTCAACCCTCCTCGTGTGTGCGAGCCGATGTCCTTCCACCCAACCCAGGCACCTCTGACTGCCTCACCGGCCACCCCACTACCGCGCAGATTGACCCCTCGCCGCCTCCCGTACCTTCACCTCGGTAGTTCTCAGCCCCGTTCGTCCCCGCTTCCGGCTATGAAGCACGGCCAAAGACGGAACTACGCGTTCCGACAGAGCCCGCGCGTCCCCGCTGCGGTTTCCCGGGGGTCGATGGGAGTCGGAGTTCCGTGGCCCAGAGCAACCGGAAGAGGCTCCGGCTCCCGGCAGGCAGCGCGAAGAGGCGGGGACCTGGTCGCCCTCGCGGCCCCACCTGTCACCGGGTGGGGCAGCGGCAGGGGTGAGTCTTGGCGTGACTCCGTGCTGGGTGGGCCTCCGATCCAGAGCCTTTCAGCCCTCGGGGGCGGTCCACTCTGTCCTGTGAGTCACAGGATGAGGGAAAACCGACAGCAGTTCTACGGGGGGATAAAGCTTTCAACCCCTGGACATCTGTTGAAGAGACTGTCATTTCCGCATTGTATGTCCATGGCTCATTCATCATATATTGATTGACCATATATGTTTGGGTTAATGTCTGGAGTCTCTATTCTATTCCACTGGTCTGTGGCTCTGTTTTTGTGCCATTACCAAACTGTCTTGATTACTGTGGCTTTGTAGTAGAGCTTGAAGTTGGGGAGCGAGATCCCCCCCACTTAACTCTTCCTTCTCAGGATTGCTTTGGCTATTCGGGGTCTTTGGTGTTTCCATATGAATTTTTGAACTATTTGTTCCAGTTCGTTGAAGACATCTTAGCCATTTTTAAATGTACAATTGAGTGGTATTCAGTATATTCACGTTGTTGAGCAGTCATCACCACCATCCATCTCTGAATTCTCCATTTTTCCAAACTAAAACTCTATGCCCATTAAACCCTCACTCCCCAATCTTCCCTCCTGCCAGCCCCTGGCAACCACCATTCTACTTTCTGACTCTATGAATTTGATTACTTTAGGAACCTCATACAAGAAGAATCATACATTATTTATCTTTTTGGCACTGGCTTCTTTCACTTAGCGTAATATCCTCAAGATTGAACTACAAGACACACTGAAGCATGTTATCAGAATTTCCTTCCTTCTTAAGGTTAAACAGTATTCCATTGTACGGACAGACCGCATTTTGTGTTTACCCATTGCACATATTCTTTTATTTAATTCTCACCACAGCCACAAGAGTCAGGTATCTATACTGGACACATAGTATCTCCTGCTCAGATGACCTCAGTGCCCTTGTCCTGGGCCTTCAGCCACTTCCCCTACCTGGATCTGGGTCTGGCTCCCCTGATAATTTTCAGACCTGGATGAAACCCCACTATCACACATAGTTGCCAAAGTGGCAGCAGGAGGCAAACGGATTCAGGGCCGCGGTCTCCTAGAGGGAAACAGCACATAGGAGGAAGCTGGGCAAAGTCCCTATCTTTCTTTCCTCATGGTCCTATGGGCCGTTCAGAGGCACATCTTCCCCTCTATTAGTTTGTTGTGGCGGCTGTAACAAACTGCCACAGATGGAGTTGCATAAAACAACAGGAACTTATTCTCCCATTGTTCTGGAGGTCTTCAGTCTTAAATCAAGGGGCTGTACCCCCTCTGAAGGCTCTAGAGGAGAAATCTTCCTTGCCTCTTCCAGCTTCTGGTGGTCCCAGACATTCCTCAGCTTGTGGCTGCATCCCTCCAATCTCTGCCTCTATCTTGACGTGGCCTCTTCTCTGTGTGTCTGTCTACATTGTCCTCTTCTTTCTCTTAGGAAGACACCAGTCATTAAAGTTAAGGCCCGCTCTAAATACAGGATTGTTTTTAGACTGAGATCATCCACTATTTACATTTGCAAGGACCCTATTTCCAGGTGGACAAGAATTCTGGGGGACACTGTTCCATCAGTTATACAGCCCACCTGAACAAGTGCTGCATGGGGAACAGGCAGCACCTGCTTTGTCCCTCCCCAGCTCATCCTGCCTCAGTAGCTGCTGGGGTAACTCACTGCATTAGTGTTCTAGGGCTGCCGTAATCAAAGACCATAGACCATGCGGCCTAGACAATTGACATTTGTTTCTCACAGTTCTGTAGGCTGCAAGCACAAGCCAAAGGGGTCCCAGGTTTGGGTCTCCTGAGGCCTCTCTCCTTGGCTTGCAGATGGCTGCCTTCTCACTGCCTCCTCATAGGGCCTTTCCTCTGGGCATGCCCATCCCTTACATGGCATCTCTTCTTATATGGACAGCATTCAGGTTGGACTAGGCACACCCTAATGCCCTCATTTTAACTGAACCACCTTTTGAATGACCTCATCTCCAAATACTGTCACAATCTGAGCTATGGGGTCTGGGGTTAGGACTTGAATATATTAATTTCGGGTGGGGTGGGGAACAACTCAGCCCAAAATACTCATTATTTGCATTACCTCACATCGTCCTTTGTGAGTGCTTCTTGGAAGACCCCAAACTAACATCAGACTCTCTTCCCCCAAACCCACACTCACCTCTTTCATTCTGTATATTAGCACCATGCCTTTTCCTTAATAGCACTTCCACAATTATATGTACTTAATTTATTACATTTTTTTTTTCTGTTTCCCCTACCTGATGGAAAACTGCATTAGGGTAAGAACCACATATAAAATGAATTCACTGTTATGCCTTGATGCCTGGCATAGTGCCTAGTATGGAGTGGGCATGTGACCAATATTTATTGAATGGGAGGATATTTTTCTGCCTCTCAAATCATCTAATGATACAGATACCACTGTCTGCATGCTTTGTGTCTTGCGATTGTTGGTGGCAGTCAATGATTTGAAAGGAAGAAATCCAACTTCCCTGAAAAGACACGGTGAACCTTAAAATTGGAAATAATCAGGACACCCTGGAAATCAGAGTGAAGCCACTTTGAAAAAACTCTTAACACATGACAGACTGTGACACTTCGGACAGTGCTGATGAGACAGGGGCCTTGGGTGTAGTCAGAGTAGGGTGAGATCCTCTGGAAAAAGTAAGGCAGGATATTTACAGTCAAGGCAATGTAACAATATAAAGGATACCAGACTAGGAATATAGACATCTTCAGTGAGATCAGTTAAAGGTCAAAAGGCCAGGAACAACTTGGCCTGGAATGTCTGAGTGTTCCGCAATGGTACCTCAGCATAACCCCTGACTTCACTGTAAACAGCCCTAGCAAACAGACAACAACCCAGCCCACCTTGGGGGCAGGGCACATGGTACAAGTCTGCACCCCTAGCCCTTTACCCACATTCCTGAAAATCCTCAAGGAACTATAAATCCCCTAGACAACGCACCACCCTGGGCTCTCTTGTCCCCTCCCGGTGTGAGGCAGGAGCTCTTTCCTTTCACTTTATTTCTCAATAAAAGCCTCTCCCTGGCTCTCCTACCTTGGGTGTTTGCTAAGTTCATTCTTCGACTTTGCAAACAAGAACCCCGACTTCACTGAGAGAAAGCAGGAGTTCAGAGGAGCTGATCTTCAAAGGGAATCTTCTTGGGAAACTAGCAGACGACCCCGAGACCTGGCTCCAGTCAAATTAGCCTTTTTATGCCTACAAGCAAACAAGGCTTCTGAGGGACATTCAGAAATCTATGTTAGAGGGAGAGAAGAGAGGAAGAACATCTTTGCCTTGGAATCTGCCATTGCAGGACTCACTCAGCAGGGTTTCCTAGCTTTGTACTTCTTTACATTCTGGCTCTGAGCTGTTTTATCACCTTTAGCCCAAGGCCAACTTCCCCACACTCTGGTTTAAGTGAAAGAAGAAACGAAACTGTCTGCAGCTTATGGGTGAGCTAAAGGGCCAATGTACCTGGCTTGGTGTTTGCTCTTCCTTTGTGTTGTTAATTTTGTGTTCTTTTAGGTTTCTTTCATTTTGGACTGCAATACACTATAAAGGGCTTGTTCAGTAATATTAAGTCTCCTAAAGAAGTTTCTGGTGGCAGTGAAGAGGCAGTATTGCACAGTGATTAATCCATGGTTTCGGATGCTATATTGGTCAAGATAGATGAGGTCATGGTGCAGTAACAAACACCACCCAAATTCCATTTGTGCAATTTGGTGGTCATAGGCTGCTCAGGCTGCTAGAACAAACTATCAGAGGCTGAATGATTTAAACAACAGAAACTTATTTCTGACAGTTTTGGAGGCTAGGAAGTCCAAGGTCAAGGGGCCAGCAGATTTGGTGGCTACTGAGGGTTCTCTTCTTAGCTTTCAGTGGCCAACTTTTCAATGCGTCCTTCCCATGGCATGATAGCATTCAAGAGAATAAGTTCTCTGGTGTCTTTTCTTATAAGCCCACAAATCCTTCATGAACGTGTATAAACTTAATCACATCCCAAAGGCCACACCTCCAAATATCACAATGCATTTTGAGGGGACACAAACATTCAGCCTGTAACAGTGCCCCTCCTTGGTCACCTGGGGCTATGCTCTGATCATTCTCCCATTGCAACCCAGGCCCACAGAGCCATAACCATCTGGGACACTGCCATTCAGCAGAGCAGAGGGAAAGAGAATGTTTTCAGCTAGGCACTGGCCTCTGCCTTCAAGAGGCACATGTCCCTTCTGTTAACATTTCCTTGATCAAAAGCAAGTCACAACAGTGGAATTCAGTCAGAGCAGAAGAATGAAAAAAGGGGAAGATAGTTTCAGGGACGTATAGGATAACATCAAACAGACTAATATTTGCATTATAGGGCTCCTAGAAGGAGAAAGACAGAGAAAGGGGCAGAAATCTTATTTGGTGAAATAATGGTTGAAAGCTTCCCTAACATGGTGAAGGAAACAGACATCAAGATCCAGGAATCCCAAAGAGTTCCAAAAAAGGTGAACCTAAAGAGATCCACACCAGGACACATTAATTAAAATGTCAAAATTTCAAGACAAGAGGAGAATATTAAAAGCATCAGGAGAAGAGCAACTGGTTATATACAAGGGAACCCTCAAAAGCCTAGCAAGATTTTTCAGTGCAATTTTGTGGGCCAGGTGGAAGTGACATGATATATTCAAAGTGCTGAAAGAAAAAAATTCAAGCAAGGATATTCTACTCAATAAAGTTATCATTCAGAATTGAAGGAGAGAAAGATTTTTTTCCAGACAAGCAAAACCTAACAGAGTTTATCATGCTAAACTGCCTTATAAG
>NC_080028.1:72103523-72183509 GCF_030020395.1 Manis pentadactyla
TTTAATAGAAATAAGTTCTATTAAAAATTGAAATTACACATCCATTTTATTTATGTTCTAAAATACAGTAAAAACATAAATTCAATAACCCAACAAAAATCTCAACAATCCAGACCTAACTAATGGCAACTAACTCAGGTTTTCAAACTATAAGTCTGTTTAACCTACTTCTAAAAATCTGCCAATCACAGCCAATTTTGAAACCTTTTCAGTAATGGAAATGTACTCATAAAAGTATGCTTGTTCTCGTATTTTGCTTCAAAAACTTTTCTGTCACAGATATTTAAAGAGTAATCAACAGCATACACAGATCAGATTAGTAAGATTTTGCTCAACAAAGACACATTACTTCTCTAGTTTCTCTTGGTAGCTGTAGTCAAAGAAGGCTATGATTAGCCCTTTTAAAAATTCTATAATCATACATATTTTATCATCAAGATCCTGGAATAAGTTCTATTTGATACCAAGAAAGTACAAAGGACATTCATATAAAGTCCCTGAAATGTGTATGGGCCCTTATGACATCTCAGAAATGATGATTAAAATGACACTGTTTTTGTCCCTCTATTAGAATTCTAAGATCAAGAAACAATCCAGTTTCCACAATTGTCACGCTGAAAATCTACTTATGATATTACTGAAAGAGATGTATGAGAAATATATACTGATACTTAAATGTTTAAGTTTATTTTTATATCTGAAAGCCTAATGATACTCCGGTATGAAAGTGCCCTTGCTTTAAAGAATCTCCAAGATGCAAAAAAGACATTGAAGAATTTGAAGTCACATGAATCCTGCACACCAATAAACAGTGAATTCATAATCTCTCAAAGTTACATTTAAACTCACTCCCCTGGAGTGTTAAGACCTGTAAGTCAAGAAAAGTTTTGGGCCCAATCTTCCATAATATGAAGTAGTGAAGAAAGGAGTTTCTTGCCCCTGAAAGGTAAAGGGCAACCAAGATCTTTTGAGAAGTGACATGCTGAGCGTCGCAGCTGCAGATGATCCTACACAGTGGTATTTGGATGACCTTTGAATGGAAAGACACCTCAGCCAGCAACATCAGCATGGCTCCCACCGCGGCGCAGTGCAGCTGGAGAGGAGAGGCTAAACACAGAGGTAACAGGGGTGACACCGGACAGGTGCAGGAAGGAAGAGTGAAGGGTCTAAGACACCCCAACCTATGCGATTAGCAGGATGTTAACAGAAATGGAAAAAGCATTTGAACTAGGTTTGGAAGGAAGAGGAATTGTACTTCACAAAAGATTTTTTTTTCACTTCCTATTTAAAAGAAAAGTTTACAGGTATAGTAAGGAAAAATCACTCAACTTCCAGAGAAAGTCAGGCAGTGCTAGGTGATCAGGCTGACGTGCGAACCTCAGGATGGAGGAGGCAGCAGACGCTGGTGCTGAGAGGCCAGCACTGGGCTGACTCCTGGCTTTAAAACCTACAGTGTCATGTACAAGTTGTGAGAGGCAATTATTTCACTGAATCATGGAAATGGCATGTCATCTGCCTGAGAGAACTGCTTAGAGCACTGAATGAGAATAAGCATTTGTTTAGTTTCAATTAAAGAACTCCTCGCACCTAAGAGATATTCAACAAGTGACTCCCCACTCCCTAATATGTAATGAGCCATCAGTTCAATTCTCTCAACTAACATGTACTGCACATCTATTATGGGCCAGACAGGGATAGAAACACTCACAAATCCACAGTGCTGGAGGCAGGGTTGGAGGTTGTGGCAAATTACCCTAAATCCCTTTAAATTTTTATTGAGCCCTCATGTGCTGATTGCTATCTTATTTAAGCTCCCCCCAAACCCTATGAAGTAAGCGGTAACTTACCAAACATTCTGACATATTCGAATGGGCTTCTCCAAGTTACACAAATGCCACCTTGCCCTTCCTCAGACAGCCCCTGCTGAAAATCCCTCAGTAAAAGTAAACCGAGTAAGTGATGACACAGTTAGGATGGTCAAGCATTGTAAGGCAAGGAAGACGGAGACAATCAGTATGGGGGGCTCTCTCATCACTTATAAGACATCCCAAACTGCAAATGGGCTTTATAAGACCCAACAGTACACACACCTCAACACCTGGTTCTACAACCAACTCTTAGATTTACAAATATACAATACATGCCTAAGGCTGTAAGGCACCTCTCAGGACAGTGACATCAGTCATAAGACTACCTCCATGGCTGCATAACGCAGCATAATAAAAATCTGTTCATGGTTTCATTTTTCAAAACACCCTACATTTATAATGCATTTGTCTTGAGTTTGTACAGCTTACAGAGGCAGGGACAGGGTCAAGTACAAACAGCAATTAAGTTATTAATATACACGTAATGATGACATTAAAGGGCCTCAAAATAAGAAGCTGACAATAGTTTCCCCAGGATGGAAGAAAAAAAGCTTATCCTTGCATTCAGACCACGGATCACGTTACAATTCAAATGGCAATGGTGGCAACATCTGCGAACTGATGTTTTTGGAGCAATGAACCAGAAAAATCACAGATACAGCAACATGTTCTTTACATTTAAACTTGTCAGTGTATTTGTACCCAGTCTCTTCTCTCACACACATCTCCAACCCTTTCTCATTCTACTCCTATTATTCATAATATACATCACATCCAGATTTACTCGCTACTAATGAGCATAGGCTTGTAATTCTACCAGCTCCAAAGTCACTTGTTCATGGCTGGCAAACATAACCATTGGGGCTTGATTTCCAAGTCCTGCACACTTCATATCTGCTAGTCGAAGAGAAGTTAGTCAACCTCCCAAGGAATGAAATCAGTTTCATATTTCCTAATGGTATCTCCATGTTCAGAAGATACATCCTCATCAAGTACACACCCTCATCAAGTATTCAAAAAAGAACAATTCTAATTAGGTGGGAAAGTTTATCAGAAGTGTACTAGTTAATAAAACTGCCATACCTCAAATTAAAAGAAACGAATGCTATCCTTTATGGTAAAGGAAGATTAATGAACTGGCTGTGATAAAAGGTATATTACCCAAAATTTTAAAACAAGAAGTGAAAGATTTTACCAAAAGACAGTCAGGCAACAGTACTGCCTATGGTTTAACAAAGATGATACTGTGAATCTTAAAACTAGTTAAAATTTGATAATGGTGCAATAAGCCAGACACAACAGATCACAGGTACAATTCCATTCACATGAAATATTCAGAATAGGTACATTCATACACACAGAAAGTAGCTTGGTGGTTGCCAAAAGCTGGGAAAAGGGGAGTGTTAAACAATTGCTTGAAAAGTATGATTTCCTTTGGAGGCGATGAGACTGTTTGGAACCTTGAGGTAGTAAGCTGCACAGCACTGTGAATGTACCAAATGCCACCAAACTGTTCACTTTCAAATGGTTAATTTCATGTCATATGGATTTCACCTCAATTTTTAAAAATACAATTTTTTTAAAGATTTGATTATGGATCAAAGGACTTTAACACGGAGATCTTACTTGGCCAGATCATGGGTACAGTGAAGGCCACACTCGTGGTGGGCTGTGAAAACCAGGTTTCAATTCAAGTTATATTTTAAATATAAAAGTCTGGCCAATTCTTAAATTGCTTAACCCACATAGTCCATAAATCAGCAACTTAAATGTGTACTGCTTTATATGTATAAAACTAATCTTTCATCTCTTTACACACAAAACAACAATATGCAAAAGTCATCCTACTTAAATTTCTTAGTCCTGTTGGCTAAATGGTGTTCATTATTAATGAATAAAAACTTCAGTGCTGTCGCAAAAGTCACAAGTGTCTTACGCTACCTTGAAGTGAGAAACATTGTGACAAAATTCTGTCCAATACAAGCTTCTGCAATGATGGAAATGTTCTGTTTCTGTGCTGTGATATGACTGTCACTTAGCCACGTTGTGGCTATTAAGCACTTGAAAGGTGGCTATGACCAAGAAACTGAATTTTTAATTGAAACATTTAGTTTTAATTAATTTAAAGAGCCATAAGTGCACAGTTCTAGATCCTCTTAAGGAATCTCCTCAATTGTAGTACAAATCTTTCCACTTTTATCCCACCCCCCACCCACCCCATTACCCAGCTTATGATGGCTCTTCTGAGCTCCTCTAGGGTAGGACCCTTCTTGCAGCTGTAAGCACACCCACACACAGATCTCAGTTTTCGTTCCCTAAGACATTAGAAACTTCCAGAATGAGTGTGGTTTTCTGAAATACAGAGCCTTTTCCCATCTCCTGTAAAGTCTCCACAGGCTGAAACGGTGTACGTACCGAGTAAGTATGTAATTCACTGTGCCTGGACTGCAGCCGTTTCTTTTGGTTTTCAGAGGTCACTAGTTCCTTAGAGTCTTATCACTTCAGTTTTCTCACCATCTGTAGCAGTCCACCTATATATTTACTGCATTTCCATCAGGGTTCGATAGACTAAAAACAACTTTGTATGTGTCAGTTTTCCAAGAAGGGGTTAGAGAAACAATACTGAAGAGATGCTGAAGTACAATTTGCATAAGAAACTAAAAATTCTCTAGCACCCAGATGACCATACACTCCCAACCAAATCCGCCTGCCTGAGGTATTTTTCTCCCACAGACAATACTGAAAACCAGTAAAGGCAGACATCACAACCAAACGCCCACACAACACATGAAATGTCCATGGTTTTGCCTTAACTACCTATGCTCTCAAAATAAAAAGGTACAATGCTATAGCGGTGAACAGAACTGTTTCAAATTATCTCACATTATTTCCTAAAATGTAGGAAGAAGTGATTTCAAAGTAGAGCATTGCCTACTTATCACAACGTCACCCTGCTACTACTGAGACAGAACAGGGAGGCGGTGCCATAGGCCACAATCTCACGGACTCAGTTGCTGAAAAAGTGTCTCAGCCAAAAAGACCTTTTCATAGCAAATCACAGGGAGAAGACTAGCTGAGTTATTATTACTAGAATAAACTTTGAAATCAGACGTAGAGTCTAACCCTGGCTCCTCCACTTACTAGGAGATGTCACCTCATTTATTTAGCTTTTCTGAGCCTTAATTTTCTTATCTATAAAAGGGCTCAACATAACCTCAAAAGATTGTTGTGAAGATAAAAGCATATGAAGCAAGTAACTGCTCAATAAGTTTACCATTACAAGCTTTTCAAAGCCCCATATTAACAAAACTTTTGAAGAATAAACACAAGAAAGGCAAATTCTAGGGCCTCTCTCAGGAAATCCATGCTGGTTGGTGGTCAAGATGTTAGCCCCAGGGATGCCCTTCTCCCCGGTCAACAGCACGGTGTAATTGAAAGGGCACTAAGCTAGCAGTTGGCAAACAGATTCCAGACTCCACTGTTGCTGAATTGGAGTCACTATCTGTAGGCTTCAGTTTCTTTATCTGATAAGACTGTACTACTGCCAGGGTCACTTCCAGCCCTAACATTCTACGAACTATTCATTCACTAAAAGCAATGACACACATCCACCTGAGTGGGCTTTCTGTAGAGTAACTAAGATCCACTATGTTTTTCAAACAACCCTAAAACAGGTTTATTTATAATGTATATCCTATTTACTTCAAAAAAAATTGTAGGTGAACTTAAAATACTTTGCAGACAGCCCCATTAAGGTACAAAGGGAACAGAAATACACTTACCTTGCAACCAAAACCAACCATCCAAAGGAACTGGACACACCACTGAGTAGTACAGTGGCCCACTGTGGTTCTACAGAAACGGTCAACCCAGAGATTGCCCCAACAACATTCTAAGGCATGCACTTTCTGCTTTGTTCAAGGTCAGTGGCTTACAATTACCTGTTTGGAATGTGGTTTGGATTGGGTGTAACCACTCTTAGGTTAGGCTGGTGAAAGATGCTCAAAAAATCCTTACTGTTTCTCTCACCTAGTAAGCAGAATTATGATGGGGAACTGGCTCAACTTGGAGTACTGTGACAACTAGATTTCCTAAAACAAAGTCACTTAGGAAAAAAATACCCTAGCCTGCTTTGTTAAACTCTACTGAAAACAAGGACACTACTTTTAAGAAGCTTTGGTATGAATCAACAAATGACAGCTTTTTAAGCGTCCTTAGGATGTCAGAATAACCAAGAACTTCCAAATAGTGGCCATATTCTTGCTTCCCAGTTAATTTAAGAACTGTGAATATAATGATGAAATTCTAAATTAACATGCCCAATAGATACACCAGCCGTAATGGCAGTAACTCACAAGCTGCGTAAAAAGGTAACTGATGCTCTACTCTAGCAATTTCCTAGCAAGCTGAAATAAAATACCGAAACACAAGAAATGTAAATTTTATGTGAATTATATCTGAACTTAAAAGACACTTATGGTATTAACAAAGAACAGGTACCAGAAAATGTATCTCTAGGCTTACGATTAGTATAACAAGACTGAAATGATTTACACAAGGGCACCTATGAACAACTCCTCTGCTCAGCTTTGAAACCCTCTCAACCACGTTATGTCTTCCATTAGAGTAAACTGGGGGTCTGACTTCTTTCTAGACTCCAGGACTACGATTAATTCATCTTGTGGTGTCACTTCAAGTGCCCAGCACAGTATCCTGCATTCTGTAAACACGTGAATGTTTGTTCATTAATTGCTATACATCATTCTGAGCAGAAACCAGACTTACATCTCAAAAACTTCCATTCTAATACTGCTAACTCACCACAAAAGACTATCGAATCCTTTTCATTCCTTTCTCTTCGACTAGAAAAACAGTAATATTTTAACACTTTAAGACATTTCCTCCCCAGCAAACAAAAACAAAACAAGACTTAAAACTTGTCATCTACTCTACTTCCCTAACTCGCCCTGAGAAATTTTAATCGCTATCTTTTCTTGCAGTACAATTCCAGAGAAGGTGAAAAACAAGGGACAGAAGAAAGCCATGTACAAAAGCTGCAGTAAATAAAAGCTGCTCCAAAGAGGGCCTATTCTCAATCAAAATTTCTTACCAGTTCAAATAGCTGCTCACAAGGAAAGCACTGGTTCATGTAATGCCTTCGCTTACTCCCTAAATCCTCACGCTGGAGCCATTGCAAGCATGTAAAATCAGGAAATAAGAGCCCAAATCTAATAATTGGTTAAGTCAAGGTAAGAAATAACTAGCTAGAAAACGAGGCAGGAAAAGAAATAACACTCCTGGAACAGTATTTTCCCCTCACCTTCTCTGCCTACTTTACTTACTGTCCCACTGAAGACTTTGTTACTGCAGGGATTTCAGTCTCATGGGAAAAGGAAAATCCAGTCAAGAACCTCACCTATCTTCTGTCTAAACTTATCTCTCAGTCAACAGGTATCACTTAAAATCATAATAAAGCCTAAGAGGCCTTCTGAACAAAGCAATTATGTAAGATTCTGCACTCTACTCTGGTGACCCTGAAGAGGTCACTTTTGAGACTACTCAGTGATTAACAAGCAACCACCACGTAGTAGTGACGGTTGCATTAACTTTGTGAATATACTAAAAACCACTACAGTGAATTCTGTGATATGTGAATTATATCTCTGTCACTAAAAAAAAGAACATTCCTTCCCCATTAAAAGACACCCATCAAAAACCAAGTACTATGAAACAGAACATTTCTCTTTAAAATTCAGGTTCCATAATACAATGTGCTATGTTTTGGAGATAGTTCCTCCTCTGAGGACCGCTGGTTTTATTTTTATTCTATATTCATTTTTTACTGGCAGAGTTCTGAGAGATGCTAAGGGTGCGGTGGTGGAAAGGACACCACACCATTACTACAGAAGCCTGGATGCTCTACAAGTCCAAGTGCTATGCTCTGAAATGTTTGTGTCCCCCCCAAAATTCATATGTTGAAATTCTAATGCCTCACGTATTGGACTTAGGTGGGGTTTTTTTGGAGGACATAAGTCCTAACGGCAGAGCCCTCAAGAATGCATTTTACAAACAGCTCCTTTATAAAAGAGGCCCCAGGGAGCTCCCTTGCCCCTTCCACCATGTGAGAACAAGAAGTCAGCAATCTGATCTGAGAGAGGGAAGGAGGCCCTCATCTGACCAGGGTGGCACCCTGATCGCGGTCTTCCAGCCTCCTGAGCTGTGAGGGATAAAAATTTTGTTTACAAGCTACCTAGTCTGTGGTACTGTACTACACAGCAGCCCAAATGGACTAAGACACCAAGTAATCCTGAATTAAATCGCTAAACTTACTTCTCATTCAACAATAAAAAAGAATGAACTGTGTGCAAATTGAAACTCAAAATAAGTAAAATATGTACATTCTAGCATAGAAAATGTTTGTTCTCTTACACACAACCCTTGTCTTCCACATTTTCATTCATTTCAGGACTTCTACTTTAAAGAGCATCACGTAGTCAATTTACTTGGATCTGTAGAGAACTGAACTTAAATGAATTACACTTGGTTACACTTAATTTGTATTCTACTTAATCATTCCGTTGGAAACCTGTATTACTTTTTCTGAGAGCTAAGATCAACACGGAATCCCAAGTTTTGACTTGGGATGGCTGGAAACAGGCATAACCACCCAGCAGCCTTCTGACACTGTGCAAAAACATTTATGGCAACTGGCTGCTCAAGGAACCACCAGAAAAACCCAACTAGCCTGTTTTCAGGAGAAATGACAGATATTCATCCTAGACAGGAACAGTTAGGAAGTCATTCAGTGTTCTACCTCTAGACTTCCTCCTTCAAGAGCTCTTCCTCCTATCTAGTTTAAAAACAGGGACCCACAACAAATCTCAACAAGGGCTTAACAACCAAAGAAAAGATGCTCCCCTTCTGTTTATTTCCTCACTATAAAAAAACTTGCAACTTTTATGGCTCCCCCTTTGTAAATTTCTAAGGGCAAGTTCCAATTTTTTTCTTTGCTTCTTCCAGGCATAGTTCTCTGCTATGATGGTGGTACTTTATGGACCTCTATGGGTTCAAACATGCAATCCAACAGTCCCACATCTCTCTGGACCTCAATTTAGAAACCATTCTTTTCCAATAGACAACCCTAAGGAGGACACTTTTAAAAATATGAACTGGCATTTTGTAGAAGCAGTTGACAAAGTCAGTAACACCAAAACAGTTTGATATAACTGAAAAAAACTGACCACCAAGTAACAAAGAAAGTACTTCTCTTATAACCGCTTCCTTAGATATTTTTACATCTCCACTTCTAACAGTGTCACAGAGAAAAGGATTAAGAATAAACCAGCAAGTTGGCAAATGCCAGTAAGAGGAAAGACAGCTCTTCTACCTAACAGTCACCCAACCTACCTACCTAGTCACCCAACAATGTCTACTCCAGATCACTGCTCTGAGGATGGCTGTCCCTTCCTGACTCACTGGCTGATGGATGGACAAGCTGGAAATGGAGTTCCAAGTCTAGCCAGAGTGGTGCTGGTGGCTCCAGAGTGAGGAGGGACGGCCAAAAAAGAAACAAGAAAATGGCTGGATAAAAGGAATCTGCATGATAAGGTATGGGGAACCGGGCACTTTTAGGGGCTGGTAAGTGAACTTTATTTAAGTAGGCCAAACTGCTTGATCTAAGCAAAGAAATAAATACTAAGTTTCCTTGTTAAAAGGCAAAACATCAAGAAAATCAAACAACCAAATTCAAACTGTGCTCATATATGTACTTACTTCACAGAAGTACTTCTCCAAGCTCTCTGCCTCTAATACAGAAACTGTGGCAAGTTTCTGAAGAAGCTAAACTCCCAGAGACTTTTATGATGTCCATTTATCTAGGAAATACAACGTGGAACTTCAAAGAGAAATCAACAATCGATTCTCACAAATTGCCAAGAACATCTGTGATATGGTTCTCCAATACCCTGGCTCACGAAGGTACATTCCTTTCTCTCTTTAAGCCAATATTGACAGTTCGTAAAATAAGCACTTTTTCATACAGGGGAGAATAGTTAACTTCACACATCTGACATTCCCACAAGATCAGTACCCGAAAGCATGTCATCCTATCACTTAAGCAGCCCCGAAATACAGAAAGCTTTTTAAAGACCAAACCTGACTTGAAAACACACAAAACAGTCTACTAGCTATGGTCAGAACGGCACGTGACAACTAGTAAGCTATAATACCAAGTATCTGAACAGGCTAATTACTGACACGTGAACATAAAGAGTGACTTACAATACCACACAGCCTGAATAAGCTATCCGATTTTGACGAAATTAAAATTCTAAACGTGTCACTAAGAAGACAAGCACCACTTAAGAAAAAGAGAACACAAATCAATGTAGTTTCCTATACACATTACGGGAGGACCTCTTACTTTTGACACTGTTAACTTTACAAGCTTACACAATGCTTTACAAAACTGAAAGACCTCTGAAGTGATGGCCAACAGTTTCTGCGGGATCCCAAGACTACAATGCATCTTGGGATTCCTGCAGGACACTTCGGTGCCAGATATCCAAAACGTTAATTACAGTTTCAATAATAGAAATTGGAGCAAGAAACGCTCTCTCACCTAGGCATAAGGTGAAGGAAAAGTCGGGCGCTCGTCCTCCCAGCTCCTTGAGTCTGGCTCGCTCAACGCCCACCCACCTCCTGGTTCCAGTTGTCCCACGTCTGGGCCTCATGGTACTGATGGCCGCGGGCCCTCTCCGTCCCATACGGTTTTCAGTTCTAGTAGGTAGCTGCGGCCCCCGGGGAAGGGACGGGCTCTAGATCCCTCCCATGTCGCCGACACGCAGCTACCGCTCCTCCAGGCCCTCCGCCGCGCCCGGGCCGCCCCACACAGGGCTGCCCGCGCCCGGCGCCGCTGTCAGCGCCCCACGTGCCGCCGGGCCCCGAGGCCGCGCGTACCCCGCCCTGCGAGGCGAACCGCAGACGTGTCCCCACACCCCACCAAGGTGGGCTCCGGCCTCCCGCTCGGCTGCTTCCGCGTCCCGGCCCCTTTGCCCGAAGGGCCTCCCGCGCCACTGCAGGCTCCGTGGTGGTTGGCGCCGGCGCCGGCGCCGGTTGGGCCGGGCCACGCAGGAAGGACGGCACGAACTCGGCGGCGTGGACGTTGGGCACAAAGGGTTTGGCATTGACGTTGAGCTGCCGGCTGAAGGCCGCGCTGAGGTGCTCACGCTGGGCCTCGGCGGCCCCCGCCGCCAAGGGGCCGCCTTCGCCGCCGCACGGGCCCGACCCGGGGGCTTCCATGTCCGCCTGGTCCCAGCAGTCGGGCGCTGAGTCGCTGCTGCTCCCGCTGCTGCTGCCCCCGCCGCCGCCGCCGCCACTGCCCGGATCCATGATCGGGGGGACCGTGTGTGTGGTGAAGAGAGGGCGGGAAATGGAGGCGGGGGCGACGGGCCGGGGAGGAGCAGGCCGCGCTGACCCGGGGAAGTGGGAGACAGAAGGGCTGAGGGCTAGCGACAGAGTCCCCGGCGTCACCGCGGCAGCAGCTCCAGTCCCTACTTCGCACTCGCGACAAAGGCGGCGGCGGCGGCGGCGGCTCAACCCTCCTCGTGTGTGCGAGCCGATGTCCTTCCACCCAACCCAGGCACCTCTGACTGCCTCACCGGCCACCCCACTACCGCGCAGATTGACCCCTCGCCGCCTCCCGTACCTTCACCTCGGTAGTTCTCAGCCCCGTTCGTCCCCGCTTCCGGCTATGAAGCACGGCCAAAGACGGAACTACGCGTTCCGACAGAGCCCGCGCGTCCCCGCTGCGGTTTCCCGGGGGTCGATGGGAGTCGGAGTTCCGTGGCCCAGAGCAACCGGAAGAGGCTCCGGCTCCCGGCAGGCAGCGCGAAGAGGCGGGGACCTGGTCGCCCTCGCGGCCCCACCTGTCACCGGGTGGGGCAGCGGCAGGGGTGAGTCTTGGCGTGACTCCGTGCTGGGCCTCCGATCCAGAGCCTTTCAGCCCTCGGGGGCGGTCCACTCTGTCCTGTGAGTCACAGGATGAGGGAAAACCGACAGCAGTTCTACGGGGGGATAAAGCTTTCAACCCCTGGACATCTGTTGAAGAGACTGTCATTTCCGCATTGTATGTCCATGGCTCATTCATCATATATTGATTGACCATATATGTTTGGGTTAATGTCTGGAGTCTCTATTCTATTCCACTGGTCTGTGGCTCTGTTTTTGTGCCATTACCAAACTGTCTTGATTACTGTGGCTTTGTAGTAGAGCTTGAAGTTGGGGAGCGAGATCCCCCCCACTTAACTCTTCCTTCTCAGGATTGCTTTGGCTATTCGGGGTCTTTGGTGTTTCCATATGAATTTTTGAACTATTTGTTCCAGTTCGTTGAAGACATCTTAGCCATTTTTAAATGTACAATTGAGTGGTATTCAGTATATTCACGTTGTTGAGCAGTCATCACCACCATCCATCTCTGAATTCTCCATTTTTCCAAACTAAAACTCTATGCCCATTAAACCCTCACTCCCCAATCTTCCCTCCTGCCAGCCCCTGGCAACCACCATTCTACTTTCTGACTCTATGAATTTGATTACTTTAGGAACCTCATACAAGAAGAATCATACATTATTTATCTTTTTGGCACTGGCTTCTTTCACTTAGCGTAATATCCTCAAGATTGAACTACAAGACACACTGAAGCATGTTATCAGAATTTCCTTCCTTCTTAAGGTTAAACAGTATTCCATTGTACGGACAGACCGCATTTTGTGTTTACCCATTGCACATATTCTTTTATTTAATTCTCACCACAGCCACAAGAGTCAGGTATCTATACTGGACACATAGTATCTCCTGCTCAGATGACCTCAGTGCCCTTGTCCTGGGCCTTCAGCCACTTCCCCTACCTGGATCTGGGTCTGGCTCCCCTGATAATTTTCAGACCTGGATGAAACCCCACTATCACACATAGTTGCCAAAGTGGCAGCAGGAGGCAAACGGATTCAGGGCCGCGGTCTCCTAGAGGGAAACAGCACATAGGAGGAAGCTGGGCAAAGTCCCTATCTTTCTTTCCTCATGGTCCTATGGGCCGTTCAGAGGCACATCTTCCCCTCTATTAGTTTGTTGTGGCGGCTGTAACAAACTGCCACAGATGGAGTTGCATAAAACAACAGGAACTTATTCTCCCATTGTTCTGGAGGTCTTCAGTCTTAAATCAAGGGGCTGTACCCCCTCTGAAGGCTCTAGAGGAGAAATCTTCCTTGCCTCTTCCAGCTTCTGGTGGTCCCAGACATTCCTCAGCTTGTGGCTGCATCCCTCCAATCTCTGCCTCTATCTTGACGTGGCCTCTTCTCTGTGTGTCTGTCTACATTGTCCTCTTCTTTCTCTTAGGAAGACACCAGTCATTAAAGTTAAGGCCCGCTCTAAATACAGGATTGTTTTTAGACTGAGATCATCCACTATTTACATTTGCAAGGACCCTATTTCCAGGTGGACAAGAATTCTGGGGGACACTGTTCCATCAGTTATACAGCCCACCTGAACAAGTGCTGCATGGGGAACAGGCAGCACCTGCTTTGTCCCTCCCCAGCTCATCCTGCCTCAGTAGCTGCTGGGGTAACTCACTGCATTAGTGTTCTAGGGCTGCCGTAATCAAAGACCATAGACCATGCGGCCTAGACAATTGACATTTGTTTCTCACAGTTCTGTAGGCTGCAAGCACAAGCCAAAGGGGTCCCAGGTTTGGGTCTCCTGAGGCCTCTCTCCTTGGCTTGCAGATGGCTGCCTTCTCACTGCCTCCTCATAGGGCCTTTCCTCTGGGCATGCCCATCCCTTACATGGCATCTCTTCTTATATGGACAGCATTCAGGTTGGACTAGGCACACCCTAATGCCCTCATTTTAACTGAACCACCTTTTGAATGACCTCATCTCCAAATACTGTCACAATCTGAGCTATGGGGTCTGGGGTTAGGACTTGAATATATTAATTTCGGGTGGGGTGGGGAACAACTCAGCCCAAAATACTCATTATTTGCATTACCTCACATCGTCCTTTGTGAGTGCTTCTTGGAAGACCCCAAACTAACATCAGACTCTCTTCCCCCAAACCCACACTCACCTCTTTCATTCTGTATATTAGCACCATGCCTTTTCCTTAATAGCACTTCCACAATTATATGTACTTAATTTATTACATTTTTTTTTTCTGTTTCCCCTACCTGATGGAAAACTGCATTAGGGTAAGAACCACATATAAAATGAATTCACTGTTATGCCTTGATGCCTGGCATAGTGCCTAGTATGGAGTGGGCATGTGACCAATATTTATTGAATGGGAGGATATTTTTCTGCCTCTCAAATCATCTAATGATACAGATACCACTGTCTGCATGCTTTGTGTCTTGCGATTGTTGGTGGCAGTCAATGATTTGAAAGGAAGAAATCCAACTTCCCTGAAAAGACACGGTGAACCTTAAAATTGGAAATAATCAGGACACCCTGGAAATCAGAGTGAAGCCACTTTGAAAAAACTCTTAACACATGACAGACTGTGACACTTCGGACAGTGCTGATGAGACAGGGGCCTTGGGTGTAGTCAGAGTAGGGTGAGATCCTCTGGAAAAAGTAAGGCAGGATATTTACAGTCAAGGCAATGTAACAATATAAAGGATACCAGACTAGGAATATAGACATCTTCAGTGAGATCAGTTAAAGGTCAAAAGGCCAGGAACAACTTGGCCTGGAATGTCTGAGTGTTCCGCAACGGTACCTCAGCATAACCCCTGACTTCACTGTAAACAGCCCTAGCAAACAGACAACAACCCAGCCCACCTTGGGGGCAGGGCACATGGTACAAGTCTGCACCCCTAGCCCTTTACCCACATTCCTGAAAATCCTCAAGGAACTATAAATCCCCTAGACAACGCACCACCCTGGGCTCTCTTGTCCCCTCCCGGTGTGAGGCAGGAGCTCTTTCCTTTCACTTTATTTCTCAATAAAAGCCTCTCCCTGGCTCTCCTACCTTGGGTGTTTGCTAAGTTCATTCTTCGACTTTGCAAACAAGAACCCCGACTTCACTGAGAGAAAGCAGGAGTTCAGAGGAGCTGATCTTCAAAGGGAATCTTCTTGGGAAACTAGCAGACGACCCCGAGACCTGGCTCCAGTCAAATTAGCCTTTTTATGCCTACAAGCAAACAAGGCTTCTGAGGGACATTCAGAAATCTATGTTAGAGGGAGAGAAGAGAGGAAGAACATCTTTGCCTTGGAATCTGCCATTGCAGGACTCACTCAGCAGGGTTTCCTAGCTTTGTACTTCTTTACATTCTGGCTCTGAGCTGTTTTATCACCTTTAGCCCAAGGCCAACTTCCCCACACTCTGGTTTAAGTGAAAGAAGAAACGAAACTGTCTGCAGCTTATGGGTGAGCTAAAGGGCCAATGTACCTGGCTTGGTGTTTGCTCTTCCTTTGTGTTGTTAATTTTGTGTTCTTTTAGGTTTCTTTCATTTTGGACTGCAATACACTATAAAGGGCTTGTTCAGTAATATTAAGTCTCCTAAAGAAGTTTCTGGTGGCAGTGAAGAGGCAGTATTGCACAGTGATTAATCCATGGTTTCGGATGCTATATTGGTCAAGATAGATGAGGTCATGGTGCAGTAACAAACACCACCCAAATTCCATTTGTGCAATTTGGTGGTCATAGGCTGCTCAGGCTGCTAGAACAAACTATCAGAGGCTGAATGATTTAAACAACAGAAACTTATTTCTGACAGTTTTGGAGGCTAGGAAGTCCAAGGTCAAGGGGCCAGCAGATTTGGTGGCTACTGAGGGTTCTCTTCTTAGCTTTCAGTGGCCAACTTTTCAATGCGTCCTTCCCATGGCATGATAGCATTCAAGAGAATAAGTTCTCTGGTGTCTTTTCTTATAAGCCCACAAATCCTTCATGAACGTGTATAAACTTAATCACATCCCAAAGGCCACACCTCCAAATATCACAATGCATTTTGAGGGGACACAAACATTCAGCCTGTAACAGTGCCCCTCCTTGGTCACCTGGGGCTATGCTCTGATCATTCTCCCATTGCAACCCAGGCCCACAGAGCCATAACCATCTGGGACACTGCCATTCAGCAGAGCAGAGGGAAAGAGAATGTTTTCAGCTAGGCACTGGCCTCTGCCTTCAAGAGGCACATGTCCCTTCTGTTAACATTTCCTTGATCAAAAGCAAGTCACAACAGTGGAATTCAGTCAGAGCAGAAGAATGAAAAAAGGGGAAGATAGTTTCAGGGACGTATAGGATAACATCAAACAGACTAATATTTGCATTATAGGGCTCCTAGAAGGAGAAAGACAGAGAAAGGGGCAGAAATCTTATTTGGTGAAATAATGGTTGAAAGCTTCCCTAACATGGTGAAGGAAACAGACATCAAGATCCAGGAATCCCAAAGAGTTCCAAAAAAGGTGAACCTAAAGAGATCCACACCAGGACACATTAATTAAAATGTCAAAATTTCAAGACAAGAGGAGAATATTAAAAGCATCAGGAGAAGAGCAACTGGTTATATACAAGGGAACCCTCAAAAGCCTAGCAAGATTTTTCAGTGCAATTTTGTGGGCCAGGTGGAAGTGACATGATATATTCAAAGTGCTGAAAGAAAAAAATTCAAGCAAGGATATTCTACTCAATAAAGTTATCATTCAGAATTGAAGGAGAGAAAGATTTTTTTCCAGACAAGCAAAACCTAACAGAGTTTATCATGCTAAACTGCCTTATAAGAAATACTAAAGGGTTCTCTTTAAACTGAAAAGAATGGGCAATAATTACTAACAAGGATGCATATGAAAACTGCATTTCACTGGAAAAGTAAATATATAATAGAGGTAGTGGATTAATTACTTATAAAGCTACTATGAAGGTTAAAATACAAAAGTAATAAAAATAATTATCACAATAATTAGTTAAAGGATACACAAGATACAAAGACGTAAACAATGACATGAAAAATATAAAATGTTGGGGGAAGGAGAGTAAAAATGTTTTAGAATGGGACGAAACTCGAGTTGTTATCAACTTAAGATAGGTGGTTATAGAGGTAAGTTGTTACATGTAAGCCTCATGGTAACCACGAAGCAAAAAACTATAGTAAAGACACAAAAGAGAAAGAGAAAGGAATATAAGCGTACAACTAAAGAAACTCATCAAACCACAAAAGAAGAGAGCAAGATGCTGTTGGCAAAACTGGAGAGCAACATGAAAGGGCATGAAACTGGATCATTGTCTAACCCCACACATAAAAGTAAACTTGAAATGGATCAAAGACCTGAATGTAAGTCATGAAACCATAAAACTCTTAGAAAAAAACACAGGCAAAACCTCTTGGACATAAACATGAACAAATTCTTCATGAACATATCTCGCTGGGCAGGGGAAAGAACAGCAAAAATGAACAAATGGAACGGTATCAAGCTGAAAAGCCTCTGTAGGGCAAAGGACACCATCAATAGAACAAAAAGGCATCCTACACTATGGGAGAATATATTCATAAATGACATATCCAACAAAGGGCTGACATCCAAAATACATAAAGAGCTCATGCACCTCAACAAACAAAAAGCAAAAAATCCAATTAAAAAATAAGCAGAGGGTCTGAACAGACACTTCTCCAAAGAAGAAAAACACATAGCCAACAGGCCCATGAAAAGATGCTCCACATCGCTAGCCATCAGAGAAATGCAAATCAAAACCACAATGAGATACCACTTCACACAAGTAAGGATTGCCACCATCCAAAAGACAAACAGCAACACATGGGGGCAACGATGTGGAGAAAGGGGAACCCTCCTACACTGCTAGTGGGAATGTGAACAAGTTCAACCATTGTGGAAAGCAGTATGCAGGTTCATCAAAAAACTTAAAATAGAACTACCATTTGACCCTGGAATTTGTCTCCTAGGATTTTACCGAAAGAAAACAAGACCGAAGGTTCAAAAAGCCATATGCACCCCTATGTTTACTGCAGCACTATTTACAACAGTCAAGATATGGATGCAACCGAAGTCTCCATCAGTAGATGAATGGATAAAGAAGAGGTGTCACATATACAAAATGGAACACTATTCAGCCATAAGAAAAAAACATATCCTACCATTTGCAACAACATGGATGGAGCTAGAGGGGATGATGCTCAGTGAAATAAGCCAGGCGGAGAAAGACAAGTACCAAATGATTTCCCTCATTTGTGGAGTATTAAATCAAAGCAAATCTGAAGGGACAGAACAGCAGCCGACTCACAGACTCCAAGAAGCGACTAGCGATTACCAAAGGGGAGGGGGTATGGAAGGGAGAAGAGGATTCATGAAGGGGTGTTATGATTGGTGCACCTGGTGTGTGTGGGGTCACGGGGAAACAATGTAGCTCAGAGAAGACAAGTAGGGACTCCGTGGCATCGTGCTACGCTGATGGAGAGCGACGGCAATGGGGTATAGGGGGTACTCGATAATATCGGTGGAGGTAGTACCCACATTGAAGGTTTCTTGTGAAACCTTCAGAGCAGTGTATGTCAATGATACGTTAATGAAAAAGTAAAAAAGAAAAAAAAGTTCACATTATACCAATTGACATTAAAGAAAGACTTCCACGCTTTTCTTTCCCTTTTCCTTTTTCGCTGTCTCGCCAACGGGTGTCCTGCTGAGTACCTGGTGCCCGGGGCGACCGCGGGAGCAGAAGTGGCTGGGTGGGGGTGCAGCGCGGCACGGGGGGCCTGAGACGCGAGCCCCGAGCTGCCAATCGCTCGCCGTCTCCCGGCAACTTGGCAGCGCGCGCCGCCAGCGCACAATGCCCGCCCGCCTCTAGCCCACGCGCGAGAGCGAAGGCAGGCAGTCTAGCGGAGAGAGCCGCGGAAGCCGCTCGCCGCCGGACAGAGCTCGCTATCTTCCCAAATGGGAGGGGTTTTGAGCAAGCTCTGCCCCCCGCAGCCCGCCCCCGTTCCGGAGGCCAGGAGCCGGCGCCCGGCCTTCCTCGGAAGCCCCGCCCGCCCCGCAAGCCTCGCAAGCCCGGCAAGCCCCGCCCCGTCGGCTCCCTCGGCCCGCCGCGACCGCATTCGCCCTTCAGTACCCACTCGTTTCTTCGGGTCCCCTCGGAGGCCTCATCGCCGGTAAGACGCTGACCCTCCCCAGACCGTGGACGACTTGACTTTGAAAGTTTTGTTTTTCTTAAGTCCTAAGTGGGTTCTGTGCCCTTTTCACCTCCTCAAACACCTTGGTGCGCGTCCAGCTGCCTCCCTTTAGCCTATGCTATGAGATGTGCTGACAGAACTGTTCCCTTCTTTCAGTTCCTTTTTTTGGGTCACTTTTCTATTCCTTTTATTTTTAATTTTTACCTTCTTTTTGGTAGCATTAGTGTACAGTTACATGAGCAACACGGTGGTTACTAGGCTCCCCCCATTATCAAGTCCGCCCCTCATACCCCGTTACAGTCACTGTCCATCAGCGTAGGGAGATGCTATATAGTCACTACTTGTCTTCTCTGTGTGCTATACTGCCCTCCCCGTGCCCACCCCCCTACATCATGTATGTTGATCCTAATGCCCCTCATTCCCCTTCTCCCTCCTTTCCCACCCACCCTTCCCAGTCCCTTTCCCTTTGGTATCTGTTAGTCCATTCTCGGGTTCTGTGAGTCTGCTGCTGTTTGGTGCCTTCAGTTTTTTCTCTGTTCTTACGCTCCACAGATGAGTGCAACCATTTGATACTTGTGTTTCTCTGCCTGGCATATTTCACTGAGCGTAATACCCTCTAGCCCCATCCACGTTGTTGCAAATCTTTCTTTCAGTTCTTAAAACTCTGAACTTTAACACAGTATGAGTTTAGCAGAATACTTGGTAAATCACTTAAAATATACCTGCTTCAGGTGAGAAATCATCTATCTGGTTATTACAGCACTATTTACAAAAGCCAAGGTATTTTAGCAACCTAAGTGGCCATCGGTAGATGAATGGATAGAGAAGAGGTGGCACTTATACAAAATGTTACACTATTCAGCCATAAGAAGGAAACAGATCCTACCGTTTGCAACATCATGGATGGAGCTAGAGGGGATGATGCTCAGTGAAATAAGCCAGGCGGAGAAAGACAAGTACCAAATGATTTCCCTCATTTGTGGAGTATTAAATCAAAGCAAATCTGAAGGGACAGAACAGCAGCCGACTCACAGACTCCAAGAAGCGACTAGCGATTACCAAAGGGGAGGGGGTATGGAAGGGAGAAGAGGATTCATGAAGGGGTGTTATGATTGGTGCACCTGGTGTGTGTGGGGTCACGGGAAAACAATGTAGCTCAGAGAAGACAAGTAGGGACTCCGTGGCATCGTGCTACGCTGATGGAGAGCGACGGCAATGGGGTATAGGGGGTACTCGATAATATCGGTGGAGGTAGTACCCACATTGAAGGTTTCTTGTGAAACCTTCAGAGCAGTGTATGTCAATGATACGTTAATGAAAAAGTAAAAAAGAAAAAAAAGTTCACATTATACCAATTGACATTAAAGAAAGACTTCCACGCTTTTCTTTCCCTTTTCCTTTTTCGCTGTCTCGCCAACGGGTGTCCTGCTGAGTACCTGGTGCCCGGGGCGACCGCGGGAGCAGAAGTGGCTGGGTGGGGGTGCAGCGCGGCACGGGGGGCCTGAGACGCGAGCCCCGAGCTGCCAATCGCTCGCCGTCTCCCGGCAACTTGGCAGCGCGCGCCGCCAGCGCACAATGCCCGCCCGCCTCTAGCCCACGCGCGAGAGCGAAGGCAGGCAGTCTAGCGGAGAGAGCCGCGGAAGCCGCTCGCCGCCGGACAGAGCTCGCTATCTTCCCAAATGGGAGGGGTTTTGAGCAAGCTCTGCCCCCCGCAGCCCGCCCCCGTTCCGGAGGCCAGGAGCCGGCGCCCGGCCTTCCTCGGAAGCCCCGCCCGCCCCGCAAGCCTCGCAAGCCCGGCAAGCCCCGCCCCGTCGGCTCCCTCGGCCCGCCGCGACCGCATTCGCCCTTCAGTACCCACTCGTTTCTTCGGGTCCCCTCGGAGGCCTCATCGCCGGTAAGACGCTGACCCTCCCCAGACCGTGGACGACTTGACTTTGAAAGTTTTGTTTTTCTTAAGTCCTAAGTGGGTTCTGTGCCCTTTTCACCTCCCCAAACACCTTGGTGCGCGTCCAGCTGCCTCCCTTTAGCCTATGCTATGAGATGTGCTGACAGAACTGTTCCCTTCTTTCAGTTCCTTTTTTTGGGTCACTTTTCTATTCCTTTTATTTTTAATTTTTACCTTCTTTTTGGTAGCATTAGTGTACAGTTACATGAGCAACACGGTGGTTACTAGGCTCCCCCCATTATCAAGTCCGCCCCTCATACCCCGTTACAGTCACTGTCCATCAGCGTAGGGAGATGCTATATAGTCACTACTTGTCTTCTCTGTGTGCTATACTGCCCTCCCCGTGCCCACCCCCCTACATCATGTATGTTGATCCTAATGCCCCTCATTCCCCTTCTCCCTCCTTTCCCACCCACCCTTCCCAGTCCCTTTCCCTTTGGTATCTGTTAGTCCATTCTCGGGTTCTGTGAGTCTGCTGCTGTTTGGTGCCTTCAGTTTTTTCTCTGTTCTTACGCTCCACAGATGAGTGCAACCATTTGATACTTGTGTTTCTCTGCCTGGCATATTTCACTGAGCGTAATACCCTCTAGCCCCATCCACGTTGTTGCAAATCTTTCTTTCAGTTCTTAAAACTCTGAACTTTAACACAGTATGAGTTTAGCAGAATACTTGGTAAATCACTTAAAATATACCTGCTTCAGGTGAGAAATCATCTATCTGGTTATTACAGCACTATTTACAAAAGCCAAGGTATTTTAGCAACCTAAGTGGCCATCGGTAGATGAATGGATAGAGAAGAGGTGGCACTTATACAAAATGTTACACTATTCAGCCATAAGAAGGAAACAGATCCTACCGTTTGCAACATCATGGATGGAGCTAGAGGGGATGATGCTCAGTGAAATAAGCCAGGCGGAGAAAGACAAGTACCAAATGATTTCCCTCATTTGTGGAGTATTAAATCAAAGCAAATCTGAAGGGACAGAACAGCAGCCGACTCACAGACTCCAAGAAGCGACTAGCGATTACCAAAGGGGAGGGGGTATGGAAGGGAGAAGAGGATTCATGAAGGGGTGTTATGATTGGTGCACCTGGTGTGTGTGGGGTCACGGGAAAACAATGTAGCTCAGAGAAGACAAGTAGGGACTCCGTGGCATCGTGCTACGCTGATGGAGAGCGACGGCAATGGGGTATAGGGGGTACTCGATAATATCGGTGGAGGTAGTACCCACATTGAAGGTTTCTTGTGAAACCTTCAGAGCAGTGTATGTCAATGATACGTTAATGAAAAAGTAAAAAAGAAAAAAAAGTTCACATTATACCAATTGACATTAAAGAAAGACTTCCACGCTTTTCTTTCCCTTTTCCTTTTTCGCTGTCTCGCCAACGGGTGTCCTGCTGAGTACCTGGTGCCCGGGGCGACCGCGGGAGCAGAAGTGGCTGGGTGGGGGTGCAGCGCGGCACGGGGGGCCTGAGACGCGAGCCCCGAGCTGCCAATCGCTCGCCGTCTCCCGGCAACTTGGCAGCGCGCGCCGCCAGCGCACAATGCCCGCCCGCCTCTAGCCCACGCGCGAGAGCGAAGGCAGGCAGTCTAGCGGAGAGAGCCGCGGAAGCCGCTCGCCGCCGGACAGAGCTCGCTATCTTCCCAAATGGGAGGGGTTTTGAGCAAGCTCTGCCCCCCGCAGCCCGCCCCCGTTCCGGAGGCCAGGAGCCGGCGCCCGGCCTTCCTCGGAAGCCCCGCCCGCCCCGCAAGCCTCGCAAGCCCGGCAAGCCCCGCCCCGTCGGCTCCCTCGGCCCGCCGCGACCGCATTCGCCCTTCAGTACCCACTCGTTTCTTCGGGTCCCCTCGGAGGCCTCATCGCCGGTAAGACGCTGACCCTCCCCAGACCGTGGACGACTTGACTTTGAAAGTTTTGTTTTTCTTAAGTCCTAAGTGGGTTCTGTGCCCTTTTCACCTCCCCAAACACCTTGGTGCGCGTCCAGCTGCCTCCCTTTAGCCTATGCTATGAGATGTGCTGACAGAACTGTTCCCTTCTTTCAGTTCCTTTTTTTGGGTCACTTTTCTATTCCTTTTATTTTTAATTTTTACCTTCTTTTTGGTAGCATTAGTGTACAGTTACATGAGCAACACGGTGGTTACTAGGCTCCCCCCATTATCAAGTCCGCCCCTCATATCCCGTTACAGTCACTGTCCATCAGCGTAGGGAGATGCTATATAGTCACTACTTGTCTTCTCTGTGTGCTATACTGCCCTCCCCGTGCCCACCCCCCTACATCATGTATGTTGATCCTAATGCCCCTCATTCCCCTTCTCCCTCCTTTCCCACCCACCCTTCCCAGTCCCTTTCCCTTTGGTATCTGTTAGTCCATTCTCGGGTTCTGTGAGTCTGCTGCTGTTTGGTGCCTTCAGTTTTTTCTCTGTTCTTACGCTCCACAGATGAGTGCAACCATTTGATACTTGTGTTTCTCTGCCTGGCATATTTCACTGAGCGTAATACCCTCTAGCCCCATCCACGTTGTTGCAAATCTTTCTTTCAGTTCTTAAAACTCTGAACTTTAACACAGTATGAGTTTAGCAGAATACTTGGTAAATCACTTAAAATATACCTGCTTCAGGTGAGAAATCATCTGTCTGGTTATTACAGCACTATTTACAACAGCCAAGGTATTTTAGCAACCTAAGTGGCCATCGGTAGATGAATGGATAGAGAAGAGGTGGCACTTATACAAAATGTTACTCTATTCAGCCATAAGAAGGAAACAGATCCTACCATTTGCAACAACATGGATGGAGCTAGAGGGGATGATGCTCAGTGAAATAAGCCAGGCGGAGAAAGACAAGTACCAAATGATTTCCCTCATTTGTGGAGTATTAAATCAAAGCAAATCTGAAGGGACAGAACAGCAGCCGACTCACAGACTCCAAGAAGCGACTAGCGATTACCAAAGGGGAGGGGGTATGGAAGGGAGAAGAGGATTCATGAAGGGGTGTTATGATTGGTGCACCTGGTGTGTGTGGGGTCACGGGGAAACAATGTAGCTCAGAGAAGACAAGTAGGGACTCCGTGGCATCGTGCTACGCTGATGGAGAGCGACGGCAATGGGGTATAGGGGGTACTCGATAATATCGGTGGAGGTAGTACCCACATTGAAGGTTTCTTGTGAAACCTTCAGAGCAGTGTATGTCAATGATACGTTAATGAAAAAGTAAAAAAGAAAAAAAAGTTCACATTATACCAATTGACATTAAAGAAAGACTTCCACGCTTTTCTTTCCCTTTTCCTTTTTCGCTGTCTCGCCAACGGGTGTCCTGCTGAGCACCTGGTGCCCGGGGCGACCGCGATAGCAGAGCTGGCTGGGGGCGGGGGTCGCAGCGCGGCCTCAGGGCGCCTGAGACGCGAGCCCCGAGCTGCCAATCGCGCGCCGTCTCCCGGCAACTTGGCAGCGCGCGCCGCCAGCGCACAATGCCCGCCCGCCTCTAGCCCACGCGCGAGAGCGAAGGCAGGCAGTCTAGCGGAGAGAGCCGCGGAAGCCGCTCGCCGCCGGACAGAGCTCGCTATCTTCCCAAATGGGAGGGGTTTTGAGCAAGCTCTGCCCCCCGCAGCCCGCCCCCGTTCCGGAGGCCAGGAGCCGGCGCCCGGCCTTCCTCGGAAGCCCCGCCCGCCCCGCAAGCCCGGCAAGCCCCGCCCCGCCGCATTCCCCGGCCCACCGCCTCCCTCGGCCCTTCGCGATCGCATTCCCCCTTCAGTACCCACTCGTTTCTTCAGGTCCCCTCGGAGGCCTCATCGCCGGTAAGACGCTGACCCTCTCCAGACCGTTGAGGGCTTGAGTTCGAAAGTTTTTTTTTCTTAAGTCCTAAGTGGGTTCTGTGCCCTTTTCACCTCTTCAAACACCTTCGTGCCGGTCCACCTGCCCCCCCCTTTAGCCTTTGCTATGAGTTGTGCTGATAGAACTGTTCCCTTCTTTCAGTTCCTTTTTTTGGGTCATTTTTCTATTCCTTTTATTTTTTATTTTTAACTTCTTTTTGGTATCATTAGTTTACAGTTACATGGGCAACACGGTGTTTACTAGGCTCCCCCCATTATCAAGTCCCCCACTGATACCCTGTTACATTCACCGTCCGTCAGCGTAGGGAGATGCTGTAGAGTCAATACTTGTCTTCTCTGTGTGCTATACTGCCCTCCCCGTGCCCACCCCTCTACACCATGTATGTTGATCCTAATGCCCCTTATTCCCCTTCTTCCTCCCTTCGCACCCACCCTTCCCAGTCCCTTTCCCTTTGGTATCTGTTAGTCCATTCTCGGGTTCTGTGAGTCTGCTGCTGTTTTGTGCCTTCAGTTTTTTCTCTGTTCTTATGCTCCACAGATGAGTGCAACCATTTGATACTTGTCTTTCTCTGCCTGGCCTATTTTACTGAGGATAATACCCTCTAGCCCCATCCATGTTGTTGCAAGTCTTTCTTTCAGTTCTTAAAACTCTGAACTTTAACACAGTATGAGTTTAGCAGAATGTTTGGTAAATCACTTAAAATATACCTGCTTCAGGTAAGAATACCTTCTGACTTTAAAGTATAGTACTCTAATAGGTTTTGTTAATTTTCTGTCTTTGGACCAATAAATTGTATCAGCTCACCTCAAAGTGATGTTCCCAGGAAACCTCCTGAATGGATATAACTTGGCTGATAAAGATGATTAGTTTAAAAAGACTGTTGTTTTCATTTAGTCCCAGTTGAGTATAAACAGCAAAATTGAAAACTTCAGTGACAACAGCAGATCCTTGATAAGTACATTTATTTGAAAAGGTGAACATTCAGGTTTTTAAAATGTTTGACTTTGGGTGTACATTTCTGATGAGTTAGCATAAGGGATTGAAGGATTCTTGTAAAATTTGTCCCTGCACATCCATACGCACACTTTTCTTCCACTGTCGTTTGACTTGTGTGGGCAGTTTTTCGATTTCCCTCTCAACGTTTTTGAATCCATTGCAGTTACAGCTGTTAAGTACCTGGCACTTTCTGCCCTTAGGTGGAATGGGGGAAGCCATAAAAATGCTATATTTTGTATTGCTTAGAGGCTTAAGCTCTCTGGAAAATAACTGAACCCATATGGTTCTTACGGAATTTAAACTTTCTGTCATTCTTCTAAGCTGCTTTGATTCCATAATGTGTCTCCCATTCTCCACAGGGTCTGTGGGACTTCACCACACCACTTTGGCATAACACGTCCAAGACGATACCCAATCCAGCAGGGCCGGTATTCCTGTGTGCTTGCCACGCTGTGCCGGAATGGCGGTCACAGGAAGCGTGTGCTGTCTCGTGGTAGTTCCAGAGTGGTGTGCAGGCCTTCGACAGTGAGGATCGCTCCTCCCGGGAGCAACCTGGCTCGTTTTCCAATGTAAGCATGGAGGAAAAGACTCCCAGTGTGTTCACTTTATTCTCCTGCAGTTGTTATCTGAGAGAATATCTGTAACTCAAAGGAAAGGAAGAATCTCCTTATGTGAGGGAGAAATCTCAAGTTCCAGTTATTGAGCAGTTTTTTATTTTCTGGATTTTTCCCAAGACTGTAGCTTAACAGCTAAGGGCCATTTGTGTGAGTGTATAAATTACCCTTTTGCTTGTTGGATAGCTTCTGATTTCCAGCACCTGAAGTTCATGCTATGTAGCATGATGATCAGAATATCTTAATGCTAGAATCCTGTTTTCTGTTACAGAGCAGCGCAGATCCCTAAGGCCCCAGACCCGTGGTCAAAGGAGGCTGTTCTGCTTGCCCTCGAACGTTGGAAGAGGAAGAAAAGGACAGTGGAGGAGGAGGAAGACCAAATATCTGCTGCTGGTCAGGAGGACAAAAGAAGGTAACATGCCCTGCAGAGTACTCAACGTGCCTCCCACATGGGCTCCTGGGATTTGTTGAAAGAGAGATCACTCCCCAAAAGAATCAGAGGCCACCTCCTGTGTGTGAATGGCAGGTCCCCTTCTTTGGCTTTCATGGAAGAGCTTGGTAACAAGAGCTTTAATGCTATGCCTTTCATTAGGCACAGGTTACATACATTTTGTAATATACCTTTTCCATAAGTACTAGAGAAAAGCCAACAGTTACTGGCCACATCAGCTTCATACTTTTGATATAAATGTGTTAAATTTTATTTTGAGAGAATGCTGAAAGTCTTACCCTTGTGGTGGTCAGATATTTAGAGGTGACCATCAGCTTAGGTGTCATGTTTGTGATGAAGGAAATACTTAGCAAAGAACAGTGAAGACTGGAGTATGGTAGCTTTATGAGTAATGAGAATAAAACCAGTTTCATCATTTGGTTTTTGAAAATGTAACAAAAATAGAGGAAGCAGTCTGTTTCCTCGATGGAAAGAGAGGAAGTTGTAGGTGCTGAGAAAGCTGCAGAACTGCTTGTGGCTTTCCAAGGAGTCAGTTAAGAATTTTGTTGTAACTCAACAAATTCCAAGACCCACCATGTGCCAGAGCCTACTGCAGGTACTGTGGATAGAGCAGTGAGCAAGACAAAGGTCTCCTGGGACTTGGGTAATCAATGAAACAGGGTAATTATAGATTGTAAGTACATAAAGATTTTTAAAAAGCAGTGCTATAAAAGGGTCATGACAAAGGGGGAGCTCTGTATATAAGGTAGTCAAGGAAACATGCTCTGAGGAGACAGTGGGCCCTACATTTGAGAAATAGAACCATTGTCCTCATCAGTTACACCAGGTTAGCCATAACCTGCAGGTTCACAGCTGGCCATCTTTGATACTGTAGATGGCAACATTAGGTAAGGAAATACTAATAAATGCAAGTGTGTTCATTGGAAGATTGATTGGAAGTAACGTTAGAAGATCAGGTAAAGAATACTAGGGATATGCTTTACAAGTGAGCAGTCTGAGCTCATGTCAGCCAACTAAGCAGGAGTGGCAGAGGGAGATGGTGTGTTGGGAGTCAGAGAGAAAATAACTATTCTTATGGTCAAAACAGGTTTCTCATGTTCTCCAGGTTGGTAATTTGTCTAGACCCCAGTGAGCCTATAACTGAAGGCTCTGTGTTGTCTTTCCCATAATTGGAATAAGCAGTGATTATGTGCACCATGCGCAGGCCCTTATCTGTGACCTGTGAAGTTCTTCTCTTACAGACTGAACTAAGTGAGAGCACTGGGGGATGTGTGAGGGTGGGTCGCTAAAGTGTTTTTTTGTCTTTAGTTTACAGATGGTAGGATATTAAATTTGTGATTGCAGTGCTTTGGTGAGAAGTTAGCAAATAATCAGTACACCGGAATAGTTCAAAAGGTCTTGATGCATTTTTATACTTTTCTTATTAGATTAGGACAGTCCTAGAATAAATTGACCTTCCTGAATCTTTGAGAACTGAGGCAACCTTTTCTTGTCTAGCATGAACCTATGTTCTGTAGAAAGAGTATAAGATCCCAGGAATATGAGAGTATGCTTTAAAGGAGAGGTCGTATCATCTAACTGAGGGTTTGTGATTTGTCACAGGTGCCATGACAGCAGTGGGAGTGGCCATTCAGCTTTTAAGCCCGAGGTGGCCAACGGAGTCCCTGCTGCTTTTGTGCCTGAGTAAGTGAGAATCCATCTGGGTGAGGTTTCCTGTTTGGGAAAGGGTCATTATCAGACTTATTGACCTGTAAGTTTTCCTCTTTGAAGTCAGAGAGGAACATTTTGAGTAACTTGCCACAATAACTATTTTATCTAATTCTCTTTTACTATTTTTCTTTAATATGCATAAAATATGCTAAGGCTAAGAGGGTTTGTAGATACACTGAATAACCAAGTATGTAACAAAAAGATCACAAGGTTTGTGCAATGGATAGAATGCAGCAGTACGAAATTTAAGAAAAATGTGAGATTTCTGCCTTTTAGCTTAATTATATTTGAGGAAGAATTGGCTGGGAGGGAAAGAGGTTGGAAATGTGTGTGAAAAGGCTTGGACTAAGTTACATTTTTAAACTGAGTCAGCACGATGATATGGCTGCCAAAAAAGCTTAACATGCTCCTACTCTGGGCTGATAGCAGAACAAAGACTAGGAGGAGGCCGGTCAGTGGTGGTCCTGAGTGCCTTAGTCCTGCTGTCCACGGAGTGCTGCTGGTTGGCTGTGCTGCCCTGCAAGAGGAGGCAGACACAAACCGAAACTCACTGCGAGAGAGTGAAGCAACTCAAGATGTCCCGGGGTGGTGGTGGGTGAGGGGTTTCTAAAGGTACATAAGCACTAGCCCAGAAGAGAAAATCCTCACCAGTGTAAAGAAATGAGGGAGGGAAGGATAATGGCCTGCAAAAATCTGAAGGACTATCACATGAAAGGAGGACAATTGGCTTCGCTTGGCTCCAGATGGGATCCATAGGTGAAGTAAGTGAAAGAGAAAGTATGTTTGCATCTAGTGCAGGGATAAACTGCTCTGTGATTGACATTCATCAGCCAGGAGTCAGTGAGCCATCAGTGCTGTCACAATGGTTGGATGACTATTTCACAGGAAAGATGTTTAGGGAATTTCTGTTTCAGTTTGAATCTTAGAAAAAGTGGTTGGTTCCTCCTAAACTTTTTTTTAACACCTTTATTGATGTATAATTGACATAAATAAACTGTGCCTCTTTGAAGTGTACCATTTGATCAATTTTGACATGTATCCTTATCAGAATTATTGTCCTATAAATTTTCCTCTTTGAAATCAGAGAGGAACATTTTGAGTAACTTGCCACAATAACTATTTTGTCTAAATTCCACACCCACAAAACCATCACCACAGTCAAGATAATGAACATCACCATCACTGCCAGAAGTTTCCCCATGCCCCTTGGTGAAGCCTTAAAATCTCCCTCTCATACTGTCTCCGTTGCCAGGCATCCATTGGTCCCCATTCTGTCACTATAGATTTGTGTGCGTTTCCTACAGTATATGTAAGTAGAATCATACTTTTAATTTTTTATATACTGAGCTTTCCCTTTCTGACTTTGTGAGACATGTTTAGCTGAATTAACAGTAAAATTAACAACATTATCCTTTTCCATTGCGTTAGAACAGTTTTGTGACCGTGGATCAAGCCTTAAAACAATGTTGGTGACTTTCAGTAGCACATCTGTGTTTTCCCCTTTTATTTCCCTGTTAGGCCTGGGCCTCTGAAGAGAGGCCTCAGTTCCCCGAGCTCAGATGGTGAGCTGCGTAAGAGAACCTGCACCCCTGCTGTGAGCTGCTCGAAGGGCACGTGCACATGTGGCATCCGTATGTCCAGGCGCAATGCCATTACCAGTTCCTACACTTCTACTGGAGGCATCTCTCAGGTACACGCACCTGGTGGTGTGGCAGAAGTGGGTTCTTTGCATTTATTAGTTGATTATGCAGTGTTTACTAGCCACCTTCTGTCAGATGCTGAGATCACCTCTAAGCTAACAGCAGTTACCAACCCTTGAATGATTGCTATGGACCAGTGGAACAAACTAGAAAGCCCAGAATGCCTATGTGGAAACCTGACACAAGACAGAGCCATTATTATAGATAAATAGACAGAGGATGAATAATTCAAAAAATGGTACTAATTTGATTAAAAAGGTAGATTGAGTCTGAATTGCATTGGGTCGTAAATTCATCCTCTAGGCACTGGGAATTTAATGAAAGTTTTAAAAATAAGTGGTTATAACTATTTTTAGAAAGGATGTAGTATAGACTGGAGAACAGATCAAGTTTTGCTACCAGAATGACTTGGGTTCAAATCTTGGCTTTGGCACTTAGTAGCTATAGACTCTTGGCCAGGTAAATGACTTAAACTCTCTTTTTCTCATCTCTAAAGGATCGTTATAAAGATTGATGGTAATGTTTGAAAAGCACCCATTACAGTGCTTGTCAGTAAGCAGGCACCCAATATATCGGAGCTGGAAAAAAAGTAAGACATGCGTGAAGGAGGTTTTTGAGAGGAGAAAGAATTTGACATAAGTTTTCATCCATACAGAAGGCTCTTAGAGTAATATAAATGACACATTAATGATAAATGACAAATATAGGAGATGAAGGCCCCAGCCAAGCAGTTATGACAATGCAGAGCATAATAGTACGAAGCTTTACCTGGATCTATTCTGCACTAGGCCCTCTGCTGAGCACTGTACACACATTTCCTCAATCAGTGATCACAACAGACCTGACATACATAGTCATTGCCCCTTACAATTTTATATCAAATGTCATACATACACAAAAGGAAGGAAAAATATCATAGTGAACCTCCATGTGGCTCCAGCAGTTAACAGTGTTTTGTCAGTCCTGATCCATCAACACCCCCACCCCAAATTGGTTTTCCTCTTGTGTTTTAAAGTACAAACATGTGGTTTCACCTGTAGGTACTTCAGTGTATTTTTAAAACTTTTTGAACATTAATAAAAACAATGCCTCTGTTCCTCTGAATAATAATGACTTAATGTTAGTTATCATCACTCCAATTTGCCCTTCTTACCCTCACTGTCTTATTACAGTTACTTTGAATCAGGGACCAAAAATCAACTCATTGTGTTTGGTTCACATGTCTCTTAGACTCTTTTTTTTTTAGCATTAAAGGTATTTAACTCATATATGTAACAAAAAATCTGAAGGTAAGGTTGTACACTTATGGAAATAATGATTTTGACCTACTTCATAAGATAGTTGTGAGGCAGTACATGTAAAGTGTTGATGCGTCTACACTGTCCATAGTAAGCATTCAAGAAGTGCCACCAAAATAAGTACTGAAATTTTCATTTCAGGGGACTTAATTCACACTCAGCGCTTCAGACTTAGCATTATACAAGGTTGTATCTGATGGCCTAACAAGCAGACAGGGTAAAAATAATCAACTTTTTAACAGGCCTGGGCGGAGCGATGATGCTCGAGGCACCACGCCAGGGGCAGGGCGCCAGGACGCCGGGGTGGGTGGGGCGAGGGACACGCCCTCCACCGCCCTTTGGTCCCCCGGGAGCGGAGCCCGCGTTTCCACGGCCCGCCACGCAGCCGCGCGGGAAGCCACCCCCTCGTCACGGGCAGCTGCGGGGTCGACCGGGGGAGGCGCGCATGCACCGGGGCCTCTGCCTCCCCGGGCACGCTGCTCAGGCCGGCTGGACGGCCCGGCAAACTCTCCACGTTGGCAGAACCCCTCCGCGGTCCTGGGGCGCGCCAGACACAGCCCCGGGTTGCGCTGGCCCCGCCAGGATGCCGGCTATCCCAGCTGCCGGGCCCCGGCTCCCAGCGCCTCGGCCCGTCTGAGGAACCGCAGGCGGCAGGTCACCGGCCTCACAGCGCAGCCTCCCCTGGCGCCCCAGGCCCACGCGGCGGGCACGCCCTGGCGGCTTCCAGATGTCAGGCTTCCCCCGCGGGCTGTCCCCGCGACTGCTGCCGCTGCCGCCGCAGGCGCGGAGCACATGGGCTGGGGCAGCGGCTGCGCGCGCCCTCCCCCGCAGCGGGGATGTCAGGCCTCTCTTAGACTCAATCAACGGTACTACTACTACGCTTTTTCTTAACTTTTGAAAAGTCTGTGTCATTATGTTCTATAGAATTTACTACATTCTGGATTTTGTTTTCATCATGGTGCCATTTTGACAATTACTCTATCCCTATTTTCCCTGTAAATGGGCAGTTGGCTCCTGAGGCTTGATGAGTGTCGAGCTTAGTGATTCGGGCAGAGGTGCTGCTGTGCACTTCTGATCGCATCACATCGGGAGCAGGTGCTGTGTGGTTGCCTCCCACTGGGCTCAGTTGTCAGTCTGATCCTTCACTTTATTGTTCCTATGAGCTTTTCACCTGCTGATTTTAGCGGCCATATTTTGCCTTTGTCTATGTCCATTGTGGCAAAATGGTGATGTTCTAATTCTGTCCTTCCCTCTGCATTTGTTAACTGAAGGTCTGCGTAATTCTAGATAGAAGAACAAACCCTATCTATTGGAGTGGCAGGATAATAAGCAGGCACTGATGCCGTAGTTAACTCCAAAGGTGACCAGTATGATTCTTGCTGTGTTATCTTTATGAACTGATGATATTTTATAAACATTTCATGATCCTCAGTATAGTGTAGCTGCTCTTTCTGATGCAACTTTTCCAACTTTGGCCAATGACAACCCTTTCAAATACTGGCAATTGACTCACTTTTCAGAAGCCCCACTTCAGAAAGAAATGTTTTTTTAGTCACTTGAAAAGGAGACTTTATATACAGTGATGGATTAGAGTCACAGAATTATGTTGAAGGTCAGATCCTATGTTATTCCCAAGGTCAGTCACGTGACTTGTGTTTGGCTTTTAGCTCTGGAAGAGGTGTCCCAGTGCCTCACCCTTCTCCAGCCCAGCCTCGTCCCTCTCACAGACACGAGAGAGTCCAGAAAAGAAAATGAGGTAATGGGTGATTCGCTGTGTGGATTATTGAGAGGGTGGGAAAGGAGGGAAATTTACTTGGCTCTTAGGCTTTCTGAGACTTCGATTTGGAGAATCAAAACGGTGCACATCTAAAGGGCAGAGATGGTGCCACCCTGAATTGCTCTCATCTCTTGCAGTCGTCACATAGTGTGACCACACCAGCCTCTGCTTCCCCTCATGCTACAGCGTGAGGGGCTGGGGCATAAGGGGAAGGGCTTGCATGGGACAGAGTGAACAGAGTGACTGATGAGGGTGGGCAGCAGGCTTCACAGTCTAGACCCCAGCTGAACCCCTAGGTGCCTGACTAGAATGCCGCTTTCTTAGAGATAGAGGTGTGACTAGGACTCTCAGAAACTTGGCAGGTTTTATGTAAGGTTCTGAAGATTGTTTTCTGCTTCTTTTAAGACAAAGGTGTCTCTATGGCTTCTGTGAACTGCCTCCCTTCATTTCTTTAGGAATTTTCTTTGCTTCTTTTTGTTGTCTTGACACACTGAGATCTTAGTCATGGTTGTTCTAGACTTTGGTCAGTTGGTAGTTAGGAGGGTCTAAGAAGTAGGTAGGGATAGAGGGTGGCTCCACCTAAAAGTTTAGAAGTGCTTTTCAAAACTTAATTGTGCCTCTTCCTCTTACAGAGAAGAGGACGGTCCTCAGGGATCTGGCTCTTCCGCTCCACCAGTAAACAAGGAGTCCCAGGGAGAACAGGGTAAGTTGATGAACGAATCCATGTGTTGACGGTAGTGTATGGAGGGCACATGGACCACAGCCCACTGGAAACACGTACTGAGCCTTGATTTGTGTGGGGCTTGGTAGTTACAGAGAGAGATGTTCCTGTCCTACGGAGTTTATGGTCTGGTAAGGGAGAAAGGTGGCCCAGACTCGTATAGCATAACCCAGGCCACCTGGGGGGTTTGGGGTAAGGTAAGCCTAGGTGGGGGAAGCTCAGCAGCCCTGGCCCCACCCCAGCCCACCTTTGGCAGCACCGTGTGGTCAGGTTTTTGTGGATTGAAACCCGCAGCCTCTCTTTTTGGCACCATCTCCAGCACCCTGTCAGCCTTTGGCAGCACCACAGCTGTTTCCTCCAATTTTTTTATTTTGTGGTATCATTAATCTACAATTATTTGAGGAACATTATGTTTACTAGACTCCCCCGTTCACCAAGTCCCCCCCACATACCCCATTAGTCACTGTTCATCAGCGTAGTAAGATGCTGCAAAATCACTACTTGTCTACTATGTGTTGCACAGCACTCCCCATGCCCCCCCCAAATTATACATGTTAATCATAAGGCCCCCTTTCTTCTTCCACCCCTTCTCCCTCCCTTTCCACCTATCTTCCCCAGTCCCTTTCTATTTGGTAATTGTGAGTCCTTTCTTGTGTTCTGTGATTCTGCTGCTGTTTTATTCCTTCTGTTTTTCCTTTGTTCTTATACTCCAGAGATGAGTGAAATCATCTGGTACTTGTCTTTCTCCATCTGGCTTATTTCACTGACCATAATACCCTCTAGCTCCATCCATGTTGACGAAAATGGTAGGATTTGTTTTCTTCTTATGGCTGATTAATATTCCATTGTGTATATGTATCACATCTTCTTTATCCATTCACCTACTGATGGACACTTAGGTTCCTTCCATTTCTTGGCTATTGTAAATAGTGCTGCGATAAACATAGGGGTGCATCTATCTTTTTAAAATTGGGCTGCTGCATTCTTAGGGTAAATTCCTAGAGGTGGTATTCCTGGGTCAAATGGTAGTTCTATTTTGAATTTTTTGAGGAACCTCCATGCTGCTTTCCACAGTGATTGAACTAAGTTACATTCCCACCAGCAGGGGAGGAGGGTTCCTCTTTCTCTGCATCCTAGCCAGCATTTTTTGTTGTTTGTCTTTTTGATGGTGGCAGTCCTTACTGGTGTGAGGTGATATCTCATTGCGGTTTTAATTTGCAATTCTCTGATGACTAGCGATGTGGAGCATCTTTTCATGTGTCTGTTGGCCATCTGAATTTCTTCTTTGGAGAACTGTCTGTTCAGCTCCTCTGCCCATTTTTTAATTGGATTATTTGCTTTTTGTTTGTTGAGGTGTGTGAGCTCTTTATACATTGTTGATGTCAACCCTTTATTAGATCTGTCATTTATGAATATATTCTCCCATACTGTAGGATGCCTTTTTGTTCTATTGATGGTGTCCTTCCCTGTACAGAAGCTTTTCAGCACGATATAGTCCTATATGTTCATTTTTGCTTTTGTTTCACTTGCTGGGGGAGATATGTTCATGAAGAAGTCACTCATGTTTATGTCCAAGAGACTTTTGCTTATGTTTTTTCTAAGAGTATTATGGTTTCATGGCTTACATTCAGGTCTTTGATCCATTTCGAATATACTTTTGTGTATAGGGTTAGACAGTGATCCTCATTTCCTTCTCTTTTGCAGCCACCACCTCGGACTTTGAATCTACGACCCAGACCACCATCAGCGGTGGCAGCACACCCTCATCCCACGTCACATCCGGGGTGTCAGCAGGCCCCGCTGGCACTGGGGACTTTGGGATGAGCGTGTCAGCCCCCCACAGCAGCTCCACCCCTGGGGTATTCAACTTTGTGGCAGGATGGAGTGGGAGAACTGGTGGCACGGCCCCTTTCTGGGGATGCCTGAGTCAGAACTCCCTTGGTGCAGCTGGCCAGAGCACACTATTTGCCATCTATGTGGCCAGCACACCTACGAACACATCTGTGCTTGCAGGTGAGATTTGGAATGGGCTCGGTCTGCAGAGCCAAGGTGCTGTTTTAAGTACCAACATAGTCTACACTCTTGGAACTCTACGCTGTAGTGAAGAGACAGATGTTATCGGTAAACAGCGTCAGGTAGCAGTGTAACTCATGTCCGGAGGAGCTATGTAGGTAGGGAGTGGGAGCCTTTCTGAGACAATAGTAAACGGAGGCCATGGCCGCGGTTCCAGAGTTGGGAGCAGGGACAGCAGCTGGGGTTGGGGGCATTCCAGGCACAGGAGCAAAGGCCCGAAGTCAGAGATGAGCTTATGTTTTCATGAGCAGAGAAGAGTCAGGTGTGGCTAGAGGTTTAAAAAGGAAAGTGGGATAAAATGACGTTAAGAGACAGGCAGTAAGGAAGATCATTCACGGCCTTTTAAAATGTTTTATTTTTTGGTATTAATCTACAATCACATGAAGAACATTATGTTTACTAGGCTTCCCCCTTCAACAAGTCCCCCCACGAACCCTATTATAGTCACTGTCCATCAGTGTAGTAAGATGCTGTAGAATTACCACTTGTCTTCTCTGTGTGGCCCAGCCCTCCTTTGCCCCCCGCCCACATTATATATGCAATTTGTAATGCCCCCTTTCTTTTTCCTGCCTTTATCCCTCCCTTCACACCCATCCTGCTCAGTCCCTTTCCCTTTAGTCCATTTCAATAGGTAGTCCATTCTTGGGTTCTGTGATTCTGCTGCTGTTTTGTTCCTTCAGTTTTTCTTTGCTCTTATACTCCACATATGAGTGAAATCATTTGGTACTTGCCTTTCTCCACCTGGCTTATTTCACTGAGCATAATACCCTCCAGCTTCATCCCTGTTGTTGCAAATGGTAGGATTTGTTTTCTTCTTTTGGCTGAATAATATTCCATTGTGTATATGTACCTCATCTTCTTTATCCATTCATCTACTGATGGACATTTAGGTTGCTTCCATTTCTTGGCTATTGTAAATAGTGCTGAGATAAACATAGGGGTGCATCTGCCTTTTTCAAAACGGGCTGCTGCTTCCCTTAGGGTAAATTCCTACAAGTGGGATTCCTGGGTCAAATGGGATTTCTATTTTGACCTTTTTAAGGAAGCTCCATACTGCTTTCCACAATGGTTGAACTAATTTGCATTCCTACCAACAGTTTAGGAGGGTTCCCCTTTCTCCACAACCTGGCCAACATTGGTTGTTGTTTGTCTTTTGGATGGTGGCGATCCTTCCTAGTGTGAAGGGATATCTCATTGTGGTTTTAATTTGTATTTCTCTGATGACTAACGATGTGGAGCAATTTCTTCTTTGGAGAACTGTTCAACTACTCTGCTCATTTTTTTTTTTTTATGTATTAACAATTTCTAATTTATTGAACAAAATGAAGATCTGTATGTTTCTTTTATTTTTTAAAAAATTTTGTTATCATTAATTTACAATTACATGAGGAACATTATGTTCACTAGGCTCCCCCTTTCACCAAGTCCACGCCACACACCCCATTACAGTCACTATCCATCATCATAGTAAGATGTTGTAGAATCACTACTTGTCTTCTCTGTGTTGCACAGACGTCCCCATGGCCACCCCCCTACATTATATGTGCTATTCTTTTTCCAGACCCTTACACCTCCCATCCCTACCATCTTCCCCAGTCCCTTTCCCTTTGGTAACTGTTAGTCCATTCTTGGGTTCTGTGATTCCGGTGCTGTTTTGTTCCTTCAGTTTTTCTTTGTTCTTATACTCCACCTATGAGTAAAATCATTTGGTATTTTTCTTTCTCTGCCTGGCTTATTTCACTGAGCAGAATACCCTCTAGCACATCCATGTTGTTGCAAATGGTAGCATTTGTTTACTTCTTATGGGTGAATAATATTCCATTGTGTATATGTACCACCTCTTCTTTATCCATTCATATACTTATGGACACTTAGGTTGCTTCAGTTTCTTAGCGGTTGTAAGTAATGCTGCGATAAATATAGGGGTGCATCTGTCTTTTTCAAACTGGGCTGCTCCCATTTGTTTATTTTTCCTTTTCTGTCCTTTCCCTGGAGAGATATGTTCAAGAAGAAGTCGCTCATGTTTGTGTACAACATATTTTCGCCTGTCTTTCTCTAAGAGTTTTATGGTTTCATGGCTTCCATTCAGGGGTTCGATCAATTTCGAATTTACTTTTGTGTATGGGGTTAGACAGTGATCCATGTTTCCTCCTTTTCTGCAGCCATCACCTCCGGCTTTGAAGCTGTGACACAGACCACCAGCTGTGGGAACAGTACTTCAGGGTTTGGCAGCACCAACTCAGCGCCCTTCACATCCAGGGTGTCAACAGAACCCACTGGCAGTGGGGGCTTTGGGACAAGCGAGGCTGCCCCCCACAGGAGCTCCACCACTGGGGCACTTGGCTCTGCATCAGAACAGAGTGGGAGAACTGGTCTCAAGAACCCTTTCAGTGGAGCCTTGAATCCAAACTCCCTGGGTGCAGCTGGCCAGAGCACACCCTCTGGTTTCCATGAGGACAGCATGCATCAGAACACGCCCGGGTTTTCAGGTGAGATTTGGAATGGGCTCGGTCTGCAGTGCCAGCCGCTGTCTTAAGTGCTGACACAGTCTCCGCTTTCGGAGCTGTATGCTGTGGTGAAGATTTAGATGTTATCACAGAAGTTATCTGTAAACAGCGTCAGGTAGCAGTGAAACCCATAACCGGAGGAGCTATTTATGTAGTCAGCGGCAGCCTTTCTGAGACAATAGCAAACTGAGGCCATGGCCGCGGTTCCAGAGTTGGGAGCAGGGACAGCGGCTGGGGGTGAGGACGTTGCAGGCACAGGAGCAAAGGCCCGAAGGCAGAGATGAGCTTATGTTTTCATGAGCAGAGAAGAGCCAGGTGTGGCTAGAGGTTATAAAGGAAAGTGGGATAAAATGACGTTAAGAGACAGGCAGTAAGGAAGATCATTCACGGCCTTTTAAAATGTTTTATTTTTTGGTATTAATCTACAATTACATGAGGAACATTATGTTTACTAGGCTTCCCCCTTCAACAAGTCCCCCCACGAACCCTATTATAGTCACTGTCCATCAGTGTAGTAAGATGCTGTAGAATTACCACTTGTCTTCTCTGTGTGGCCCAGCCCTCCTTTGCCCCCCGCCCACATTATATATGTGATTTGTAATGCCTCCTTTCTTTTTCCTACCTTTATCCCTCCCTTCTCACCCATCCTGCTCAGTCCCTTTCCCTTTAGTCCATTTCAATAGGTAGTCCATTCTTGGGTTCTGTGATTCTGCTGCTGTTCTGTTCCTTCAGTTTTTCTTTGCTCTTATACTCCACATATGAGTGAAATCATTTGGTACTTGCCTTTCTCCACCTGGCTTATTTCAATGAGCAAAATACCCTCCAGCTTCATCCCTGTTGTTGCAAATGGTAGGATTTGTTTTCTTCTTTTGGCTGAATAATATTCCATTGTGTATATGTACCTCATCTTCTTTATCCATTCATCTACTGATGGACATTTAGGTTGCTTCCATTTCTTGGCTATTGTAAATAGTGCTGAGATAAACATAGGGGTGCATCTGCCTTTTTCAAAACGGGCTGCTGCTTCCCTTAGGGTAAATTCCTACAAGTGGGATTCCTGGGTCAAATGGGATTTCTATTTTGACCTTTTTAAGGAAGCTCCATACTGCTTCCCACAGTGGTTGAAAGAATTTACATTCCCACCAACACTGTAGGAGGGTTCCCCTCTCTCCACATCCTTGCCAACATTTGTTGTGGTTTGTCTTTTGGATGGTGGCGATCCTTACTGGTGTGAGGTGATATCTCATTGTGGTTTTAATTAGCTTTTCTCTGATGACAAGTGATGTGGTGCCTCTTTTCCTGTGTCTATTGGTCACCTGAATTTATTCTTTGGACAAGTGCCTGTTCAGCTCCCCTGCCCACATTTTTATTGGAATATTTGCTTTTTGTTTGTTGAGGTGTGTTAGGTCTTTATATATTTTGGATGTCAACCCTTAATCGGATCTGTCATTTATGAATATATTCTCCCATACTGGAGGATGCCCTTTTGTTCTGTTGGTGGTGCCCTTTACTGTACAGAAGCTTTTAAGCTGGATATAGTCCCATTTATTCATTTTTGCTTTTCTTTCCCTGGAGCGATATGCTCACGAAGAAGTCGCTCATGTTTATGTCCAAGATATTTTCGCCTGTCCTTCTCTAAGCGTTTTATGGTTTCATGGCTTCCATTCACGGGTTCGATCAATTTCAAATTTACTTTTGTGTATGGGGTTAGACAGTGATCCATGTTTCCTCCTTTTCTGCAGCCATCACCTCCGGCTTTGAAGCTGTGACACAGACCACCAGCTGTGGGAACAGTACTTCAGGGTTTGGCAGCACCAACTCAGCGCCCTTCACATCCAGGGTGTCAACAGAACCCACTGGCAGTGGGGGCTTTGGGACAAGCGAGGCTGCCCCCCACAGGAGCTCCACCACTGGGGCACTTGGCTCTGCATCAGAACAGAGTGGGAGAACTGGTCTCAAGAACCCTTTCAGTGGAGCCTTGAATCCAAACTCCCTGGGTGCAGCTGGCCAGAGCACACCCTCTGGTTTCCATGAGGACAGCATGCATCAGAACACGCCCGGGTTTTCAGGTGAGATTTGGAATGGGCTCGGTCTGCAGTGCCAGCCGCTGTCTTAAGTGCTGACACAGTCTCCGCTTTCGGAGCTGTATGCTGTGGTGAAGATTTAGATGTTATCACAGAAGTTATCTGTAAACAGCGTCAGGTCGCAGTGAAACCTGTAGCCGGAGGAGCTATTTATATAGTCAGCGGCAGCCTTTCTGAGACAATAGCAAACTGAGGCCATGGCCACGGTTCCAGAGTTGGGAGCAGGGACAGTGGCTGGGGGTGAGGACGTTGCAGGCACAGGAGCAAAGGCCGAAGGCAGAGATGAGCTTATGTTTTCATGAGCAGAGAAGAGCCAGGTGTGGCTAGAGGTTATAAAGGAAAGTGGAATAAAATGACATTAAGAGACAGGCAGAAAGGAAGATCATTCACGGCCTTTTAAAATGTTTTATTCTTTTTGGTATCTATCTACAATTACCTTAAGAACGTTATGTTTATTTGGCTCCCCTCTTCACCAAGTACCCCGCACAAACCCCATTGGATTCATTGTCCATCAGTGTAGTAACATGCTGTAGAATCACTACTCATCTTCCTGTGTAGCCTAGCACTCCCCGTGCCCAACCACATTATACACGCTAATCATAATGCACCTTTTCTTTTTCGCTGCCCTTATACCTCCCTTCCCACCCATCCTCCTCAGTCCCTTTCTCTTTGGTAACTGGTAGTCCATTCTTGGGTTCTGTGATTGTGCTGCTGTTTTGTTCCTTCAGTTTTTCCTTTGCTCTTATACTCCAGAGATAAGTGAAATCATTTGGTACTTGTCTTTCTCCGCCTTGCTTATTTCACTCAGCATAATATCCTCTAGCTCCAAGCATGTTCTTGGAAATGGTAGGAATTGTTTTCTTCTTGTGGCTGAATTTTATTCCATTGTGCATACATTCCTCTACTGATGGACACATAGGTTGTTTCCATTTCTTGGCTGTTGTAAATAGTGCTGCGATAAACAAAGGGGTACATCTGTCTTTTTCAAAACGGGCTGCTGTGTTCCTAGGGTAAATTCCTGGGAGCGGTATTGCTGGGTCAAATGATATTTCTACTTTGAGCTTTTTGAGGAACCTCCATATTGCTTCCCACAGTGGTTGAACGAATTTACATTCCCACCAACACTGTAGGAGGGTTCCCCTCTCTCCACATCCTTGCCAACATTTGTTGTGGTTTGTCTTTTGGATGGTGGCGATCCTTACTGGTGTGAGGTGATATCTCATTGTGGTTTTAATTAGCTTTTCTCTGATGACAAGTGATGTGGTGCCTCTTTTCCTGTGTCTATTGGGCACCTGAATTTATTCTTTGGACAAGTGCCTGTTCAGCTCCCCTGCCCACATTTTTATTGGAATATTTGCTTTTTGATTGTTGAGGTGTGTTAGGTCTTTATATATTTTGGATGTCAACCCTTTATCCGATCTGTCATTTATGAATATATTCTCCCATACTGGAGGATGCCCTTTTGTTCTGTTGGTGGTGCCCTTTACAGTACAGAAGCTTTTAAGCTGGATATAGTCCCATTTATTCATTTTTGCTTTTCTTTCCCTGGAGCGATATGCTCACGAAGAAGTCGCTCATGTTTATGTCCAAGATATTTTCGCCTGTCCTTCTCTAAGAGTTTTATGGTTTCATGGCTTCCATTCAGGGGTTCGATCAATTTCGAATATACTTTTGTGTATGGGGTTAGACAATGATCCATGTTTCCTCCTTTTTTGCAGCCATCACCTCCGGCTTTGGAGCTGTGACACAGACCACCAGCTGTGGGAACAGTACTTCAGGGTTTGGCAGCACCAACTCAGCGCCCTTCACATCCAGGGTGTCAACAGAACCCACTGGCAGTGGGGGCTTTGGGACAAGCGAGGCTGGCCCCCACAGGAGCTCCACCACTGGGGCATTTGGCTCTGCATCAGAACAGAGTGGGAGAACTGGTCTCAAGAACCCTTTCAGTGGAGCCTTGAATCCAAACTCCCTGGGTGCAGCTGGCCAGAGCACACCCTCTGGTTTCCATGTGGACAGCATGCATCAGAAAATGCCCGGGTTTTCAGGTGAGATTTGGAATGGGCTCGGTCTGCAGTGCCAGGCGCTGCATTAGGTGCTGACACATTCTCTGCTTTCGGAGCTGTAAGCTGTGGTGAAGATTTAGATGTTAACACAGAAGTTATCCGTAAACGGCGTCAGGTAGCAGTGAAACCCATAACCGGAGGAGCTATTTATGTAGTCAGTGGCAGCCTTTCTGACACAATAGCAAACTGAGGCCATGGCCGCAGTTCCAGAGTTGGGAGCAGGGACAGCGGCTGGGGGTGAGTGTGTTGGCAGCACAGGAGTAAAGGCCCGAAGGCAGAGATGCGCTCATGTTTTCATGAGCAGAGAAGAGCCAGGTGTGGCTAGAGGTTTAAAAAGGAACGTGGGATTAAATGACATTAAGAGACAGGCAGAAAAGAAGATCATTCATGGCCTTTTAAAATGTACTTATTTTTGGTATCAGTCTACAATGACATGCAGATCATTATGTTTACTAGGCTTCCCTCTTCACCAAATGACACCCCATGCCCCATCACAGTCACTGTCCATCAGTGTACTGAGGTACTGTAGAATCACTACTTGTCCTCTCTGTGTTGCTCAGACCTTCCCGTGCCCCCCCTACATTATACATGCCAATCATAAGGCCCCGTTTCTTTCCCCCAACCCTTATCCCTCCCTTCCCACCCATACTCCTCAGTCCCTTTCCCTTTGCTAACTGTTAGTTCATTTTTGGGTTCTGTAATTCTGCTGCTCTTTCCTTCCTTCGGTTTTTCTTTGTTCTTATGCTCCACATATGAGTGATATCATTTGTTACTTGTCTTTCTCCACCTGGCTTATTTCACTGAGCATAGTTCCCGGTAGTTCCATCCATGTTGTTGCAAATGGTACGATGTGTTTTCTTCTTATGGCTGAATTATATTCCATTGTGCATACATTCATCTATTGATGGACTTGTAGGTTGTTTCCATTTCTTGGCTGTTGTAAATAGTGCTGCGATAAACATAGGGGTGCATACGTCTTTTCCATACTGAGCTGCTGTATTCCTAGAGTAAATTCCACGGAGCGGTATTTCTGTGTCAAATGGTATTTCCACTTTCACGGTTTTGAGGAACCTTCATATTGCTTTCCACAATGGTTGAACGATTTTACATTACTACGACCATCAAAGGAGGTTCCCCTTTCTCCACATCCTCGCCAACATTTTTTGTTGTTTGTGTTTTGAATGGCGGGGATCTTTACTGGTGTGAGGTGATACCTCATTGTGCTTTTAGTTTGCATTTCGCTGGTGGCAAGCGATGTGGCGCATCCTTTCATGTGTCTATTTGCCATCAGAATTTCTTCTTTGGAGAACTGCCTGTTCAGCTCCCCTGGCCATTTTTTTATTGCAATATTTGCTTTTTGTTTGTTGAGGTGTGTTAGCTCTTTATATATTTTGGATGTCAACCCTTAATCGGATCTGTCGTTTATGAATATATTCTCCCATACTGGAGGATGCCCTTTTGTTCTGTTGGTGGTGCCCTTTACTGTACAGAAGCTTTTAAGCTTGATATGGTCCCATTTGTTCATTTTTGCTTTTCTTTCCCTGGAGCGACATGCTCACGAAGTCGCTCATGTTTATGTCCAAGATATTTTCGCCTGTCCTTCTGTAAGCATTTTATGGTTTCATGGCTTCCATTCACGGGTTCGATCAATTTCGAATTTACTTTTGTGTATGGAGTTAGACAATGATCCATGTTTCCTCCTTTTTGCAGCCATCACCTCCGGCTTTGGAGCAGTGACCCAGACCACCACCTGTGGGACCAGTACTTCAGGGTTTGGCAGGACCATCCCAGTGCCCTTCACATTCAGGGTGTCAGCAGGCCCCACTGGCAGTGGGGGATTTGGGACAAGCGTGGCTGCCCCCCACAGCATCTCGACCACTGGGGCATTTGGCTCTCCGTCAGAACACAGTGGGAGAACTGGTCTCAAGGATCCTTTCTGGGGAGCCTTGAATCCAAACTCCCTGGGTGCAGCTGGCCAGAGCACACCCACTGGTTTCCATGTGGCCAGCACGCATCAAAACACGCCCGGATTTTCAGGTGAGATTTGGAATGGGCTCGGTCTGCAGTGCGAGTCGCTGTCTTAGGAACCGACACAGTCTCCGCTTTTGGAGCTGTATGCTGTGGTGAAGATTTAGATGTTATCACAGAATTATCTGTAAACAGCGTCAGGTAGCAGTGAATCCCATAAACGGAGGAGCTATTTATGTAGTCAGTGGCAGCCTTTCTGACACAATAGCAAACTGTGGCCATGGCCGCAGTTCCAGAGTTGGGAGCAGGGACAGCGGCTGTGTGTGAGTGTGTTGGCGGCCCAGGTATAAAGGCCCGAAGGCGGAGATGCGCGCATGTTTTCATGAGCAGAGAAGAGCCAGGTGTGGCTAGAGGTTTAAAAAGAAACGTGGGATAAAATGGCATTAAGAGACAGGCAGAAAAGAAGATCATTCATGGCCTTTTAAAATGTACTGACTTTTGGTATCAGTCTACAATGACATGCAGATCATTATGTTTACTAGGCTTCCCCCTTCACCAAATGAACCCCCACAACCCATTACAGTCACTGTCCATCAGTGTACTGAGGTACGGTAGAATCACTACTTGTCCTCTCTGTGTTGCTCAGACCTTCCTGTGCCCAACCTACATTATAAATGCCAATCATAAGACCCCGTTTCTTTTCCCCATCCCTTATTCCTCCCCTCCCTCCCATACTCCTCAGTCCCTTTCCCATTGGTAACTGTTAGCTCATTTTTTAGTTCTGCAATTCTGCACCTCTTTTCTTCCTTCAGTTTTTCTTTGCTCTTATGCTCCACATATGAGTGATATCATTTGTTACTTGTCTTTCTCCACCTGGCTTATTTCACTGAGCATAGTTCCCTCTAGCTCCATCCATGTTGTTGCAAATGGTAGGATTTGTTTTCTTCTTATGGCTGAATTATATTCCATTGTGCATACATTCATCTACTGATGGACATGTAGGTTGTTTCCATTTCTTGGCTGTTGTAAATAGTGCTGCGATAAACATAGGGGTGCATACGTCTTTTGCATACTGGCCTGCATATTCCTAGAGTAAATTCCATGGAGCGGTATTCCTGTGTCAAATGGTATTTCTATTTTGAGCTTTTTGAGGATCCTCGATATTGCTTTCCACAATGGTTGAAAAATGTTACATTACCACGACCATCATAGGAGGTTCCCCTTTCTCTACATCCTCGCCAACATTTGTTGTTGTTTGTGTTTTGGATGGCGGTGATCCTTACTGGTGTGAGGTGATACCTCATTGTGCTTTTAGTTTGCATTTCGCTGGTGGCAAGCGATGTGGCGCATCCTTTCATGTGTCTGTTTACCATCAGTATTTCTTCTTTGGAGAACTGCCTGTTCAGCTTCCCTGGCCATTTTTTTATTGCAATATTTGCTTTTTGTTTGTTGAGGTATGTTAGCTCTTTAAATATTTTGGATGTCAACCCTTAATCGGATCTGTCATTTATGAATATATTCTCCCATACTGGAGGATGCCCTTTTGTTCTGTTGGTCGTGCCCTTTACTGTACAGAAGCTTTAAAGCTTGATATCGTCCCATTTGTTCATTTTTGCTTTTCTTTCCCTGGGGCGCTATGCTCACGAAGAAGTCGCTCATGTTTATGTCCAAGATATTTTCGCCTGTACTTCTCTAAGCGTTTTATGGTTTCATGGCTTCCATTCAGGGGTTCGATCAATTTCGAATTTACTTTTGTGTATGGAGTTAGACAATGATCCATGTTTCCTCCTTTTTTGCAGCCATCACCTCCGGCTTTGGAGCAGTGACCAAGACCACCACCTGTGGGACCAGTACTTCAGGGTTGGGCAGGACCATCTCAGTGCCCTTCACATTCAGGGTGTCAGCAGGCCCCACTGGCAGTGCGGGCTTTGGGACAAGTGTGGCTGCCCCCCACAGCATCTCGACCAATGGGGCATTTGGCTCTCCGTCCGAACGGAGTGGGAGAACTGGTCTCAAGAATCCTTTCTGGGGAGCCTTGAATCCAAACTCCCTGGGTGCAGCTGGCCAGAGCACACCCTCTGGTTTCCATGTGGCCGGCACGCATCACAACACGCCCGGGTTTTCAGGTGAGACTTGGAATGGGCTCGGTCTGCAGTGCCAGGCGCTGTCTTAGGAACCGACACAGTCTCCGCTTTTGGAGCTGTATGCTGTGGTGAAGATTTAGATGTTATCACAGAATTATCTGTAAACAGCGTCAGGTAGCAGTGAATCCCATAAACGGAGGAGCTATTTATGTAGTCAGTGGCAGCCTTTCTGACACAATAGCAAACTGAGGCCATGGCCGCAGTTCCAGAGTTGGGAGCAGGGACAGTGGCTGTGTGTGAGTGTGTTGGCGGCACAGGAGTAAAGGCCCGAGGAGAGAGATGCGCTCATGTTTTCATGAGCAGAGAAGAGCCAGGTGTGGCTAGAGGTTTAAAAAGGAACGTGGGATTAAATGACATTAAGAGACAGGCAGAAAAGAAGATCATTCATGGCCTTTTAAAATGTACTGACGTTTGGTATCAGTCTACAATGACATGCAGATCATTGTTTACTAGGCTTCCCTTTCACCAAATGACTCCCCATACCCCATTACAATCACTGTCCATCAGTGTACTGAGGTACTGTAGAATCACTACTTGTCCTCTGTGTGTTGCTCAGACCTTCCCGTGCCCCCCCTACATTATACATGCCAGTCATAAGGCCCCGTTTCTTTCCCCCAACCCTTATCCCTCCTTTCGCACCCATACACCTCAGTCCCTTTCACTTTCGTAGCTGTTAGTTCATTTTTGGGTTGTGTAATTCTGCTGCTCTGTCCTTCCTTCAGTTTTTCTTTGTTCTTATGCTCCCATATGAGTGATATCATTTGTTCTTATGCTCACACATATGAGTGATATCATTTGTTACTTGTCTTTCTCCACCTGGCTTTTTTCACTGAGCATAGTTCCCTCTAGCTCCATCCATGTTGTTGCAAATGGTAGGATTTGTTTTCTTCTTATGGCTGAATTATATTCCATTGTGCATACATTCATCTACTGATGGACATGTAGGTTGTTTCCATTTCTTGGCTGTTGTAAATAGTGCTGTGATAATCATAGGGGTGCATACGTCTTTTCCATACTGGGCTGCTGTATTCCTAGCGTAAATTCCACGGAACGATATTTCTGTGTCAAACGGTATTTCCATTTTTAGGTTTTTGAGGAAACTTCATATTGCTTTCCACAATGCTTGAACGATTTTACATTACCACGACCATCATAGGAGGTTCCCCTTTCTCCACATCCTCGACAACATTTGTTGTTGTTTGTGTTTTGGATGGCGGTGATCCTTACTGGTGTGAGGTGATACCTCATTGTGCTTTTAGTTTGCATTTCGCTGGGGCAAGCGATGTGGCGCATCCTTTCATGTGTCTGTTTACCATCAGAATTTCTTCTTTGGAGAACTGCCTGTTCAGCTCCCCTGGCCATTTTTTTATTGCAATATTTGCTTTTTGTTTGTTGAGGTGTGTTAGCTCTTTATATATTTTGGATGTCAACCCTTAATCGGATCTGTCGTTTATGAATATATTCTCCCATGCTGGAGGATGCCCTTTTGTTCTATTGGTGGTGCCCTTTACTGTACAGAAGCTTTTAAGCTTGATATGGTCCCATTTGTTCATTTTTGCTTTTCTTTCCCTGGAGCGATATGCTCATGAAGAAGTCACTCATGTTTATGTCCAAGATATTTTCGCCTGTCCTTCTGTAAGCGTTTTATGGTTTCATGGCTTCCATTCAGGGGTTCGATGAATTTCGAATTTACTTTTGTGTATGGAGTTAGACAATGATCCATGTTTCCTCCTTTTTTGCAGCCATCACCTCCGGCTTTGGAGCAGTGACCAAGACCACCACCTGTGGGACCAGTACTTCAGGGTTGGGCAGGACCATCTCAGTGCCCTTCACGTTCAGGGTGTCAGCAGGCCCCACTGGCAGTGGGGGTTTTGGCACAAGCGTGGCTGCCCCCCACAGCATCACCACCACTGGGGCATTTGGCTCTCCGTCAGAACAGAATGGGAGAACTGGTCTCAAGAATCCTTTCTGGGGAGCCTTGAATCCAAACTCCCTGGGTGCAGCTGGCCAGAGCACACCCTCTGGTTTCCATGTGGCCAGCATGCATCACAACACGCCCGGGTTTTCAGGTGAGATTTGGAATGGGCTCGGTCTGCAGTGCCAGTCGCTGTCTTAGGAACCGACACAGTCTCCGCTTTTGGAGCTGTATGCTGTGGTGAAGATTTAGATGTTATCACAGAATTATCTGTAAACAGCGTCAGGTAGCAGTGAATCCCATAACCGGAGGACCTATTTATGTAGTCAGTGGCAGCCTTTCTGACACAATAGCAAACTGAGGCCATGGCCGCAGTTCCAGAGTTGGGAGCAGGGACAGCAGCTGTGTGTGAGTGTGTTGGCGGCACAGGAGTAAAGGCCCGAAGGCAGAGATGCGCTCATGTTTTCATGAGCACAGAAGAGCCAGGTGTGGCTGGAGGTTTAGAAAGGAAAGGGGGATAAAATGACATTAAGAGACAGGCAGAAAAGAAGATCATTCATGGCCTTTTAAAATGTACTTATTTTTGGTATCAGTCTACAATGACATGCAGATCATTATGTTTACTAGGCTTCCCCCTTCACCAAATGATCCCCCATACCCCATTACAGTCACTGTCCATCAGTGTACTGAGGTACTGTAGAATCACTACTTGTCCTCTGTGTGTTGCTCAGAACTTCCCGTGCCCCCCCTACATTATACATGCCAATCATAAGGCCCCGTTTCTTTTCCCCATCCCTTATCCCTCCCTTCCCTCCCATACTCCTCAGTCCCCTTCCTTTTGGTAACTGTTAGTTCATTTTTTGGTTCTGCAATTCTGCAGCTCTTTTCTTCCTTCAGTTTTCTTTGCTCTTATGCTCCACATATGAGTGATATCATTTCTTACTTGTCTTTCTCCACCTGGCTTATTTCACTGAGCATAGTCCCCTCTATCTCCATCCATGTTGCTGCAAATGGTAGGATTTTTGGGTTCTGCAATTCTGCAGCTCTTTTCTTCCTTCAGTTTTTCTTTGTTCTTATGCTCCACATATGAGTGAAATCATTTGTTATTTATCTTTGTCCACCTGCGTTATTTCATGAGCATAGTCCCCTCTAGCTCCATCCGTGTTGTTGTAAATGGTAGGATTTGTTTTCTTCTTATGGCTGAATTATATTCCATTGTGCATATGTATCACATTTTTTTACCTGTTCATCTACTGATGGACATGAAGGTTGTTTCCATTTCTTGGCTGTTGTAAGTAGTGCTGCGATAAATATAGGGGTGCATACGTCTTTTTCATACTGGGCTGATGTATTCCTAGAGTAAATTCCACGGAGCGGTATTCCTGTGTCAAATGGTATTTCTATTTTGAGCTTTTTCAGGATCCTCGATATTGCTTTCCACAATGGTTGAACGATTTTACATTACCACGACCATCATAGGAGGTTCCCCTTTCTCCACATCCTCGACAACATTTGTTGTTGTTTGTGTTTTGGATGGCGGTGATCCTTACTGGTGTGAGGTGATACCTCATTGTGCTTTTAGTTTGCATTTCGCTGGTGGCAAGCGATGTGGCGCATCCTTTCATGTGTCTATTTGCCATCAGAATTTCTTCTTTGGAGAACTGCCTGTTCAGCTCCCCTGGCCATTTTTTTATTGCAATATTTGCTTTTTGTTTGTTGAGGTGAGTTAGCTCTTTATATATTTTGGATGTCAACCCTTAATCGGATCTGTCATTTATGAATATATTCTCCCATACTGGAGGATGCCCTTTTGTTCTGTTGGTGGTGCCCTTTACTGTACAGAAGCTTTTAAGCTGGATATAGTCCCAGTTGTTCATTTTTGCTTTTCTTTCCCTTGCCTGGAGAGATATATTCATGGGAAGTCACTCATGTATATGTCCAAGGGACTTTTGCCTGTCTTTCTCTAAGAGTTTTATGGTATCATGGCTTACATTCATGGGTTCGATCCATTTTGAATTTACTTTTGTGTATGGGACAAGGCAATGATCCATGTTTCCTCCTTTCTTACAGCCATGACCTCGGGCTTTGGAGCCGTGACCCAAACCACCAGCTGTGGGAACAAGACATCAGTGAACGGCAGCACCCTCTCCTCGCCCTTCACATCCAGGGCGTCAGCAGGCCCCACTGGCAGTGGGGGTTTTGGGATGAGCATGGCTGCACCCCACAGCAGCTCCACCTCTGGGGCATTCGGCGTTGGGTCAGGTCGGAGTGGGAGAACTGGTCTCAAGAACCCTTTCTGGGGAGCGTTGAAACCGAGCTCCCTGGATGCAGCTGGCCAGAGCACACGCTCTGGTTTCCATGTGGCCAGCACGCATCACAACACGCCCGGGTTTTCAGGTGAGATTTGGAATGGGCTCGGTCTGCAGTGCCAGGTGCTGTCTTAGGTACCGACACAGTCTCCGCTTTTGGAGCTGTATGCTGTGGTGAAGATTTAGATGTTATCACAGAATTATCTGTAAACAGCGTCAGGTAGCAGTGAATCCCATAACCGGAGGAGCTATTTATGTAGTCAGTGGCAGCCTTTCTGACACAATAGCAAACTGAGGCCATGGCTGCAGTTCCAGAGTTGGGAGTAGGGACAGCAGCTGTGTGTGAGTGTGTTGGCGGCACAGGAGTAAAGGCCCGAAGGCAGAGATGCGCTCATGTTTTCATGAGCAGAGAAGAGCCAGGTGTGGCTGGAGGTTTAGAAAGGAAAGTGGGATAAAATGACATTAAGAGACAGGCAGAAAAGAAGATCATTCATGGCCTTTTAAAATGTACTTATTTTTGGTATCAGTCTACAATGACATGCAGATCATTATGTTTACTAGGCTTCCCCCTTCCCCAAATGATCCCCCATACCCCATTACAGTCACTGTCCATCAGTGTACTGAGGTACTGTAGAATCACTACTTGTCCTCTGTGTGTTGCTCAGACCTTCCCGTGCCCCCCCTACATTATACATGCCAATCATAAGGCCCCGTTTCTTTTCCCCATCCCTTATCCCTCCCTTCCCTCCCATACTCCTCAGTCACTTTCCCTTTGCTGTTATTTCTTTTTTTGGTTCTGTAATTCTGCAGCTATTTTCTTCCTTCAGTTTTTCTTTGTTCTTATGCTCCACATATGAGTGATATCATTTGCTACTTGTCTTTCTCCACCTGGTTTATTTCACTGAGCATAGTTCCCTCTAGCTCCATCCATGTTGTTGCAAATGGTAGGATTTGTTTTCTTCACATGGCTGAATTATATTCCATTGTGCATACATTCATCTGCTGATGGACATGTAGGTTGTTTCCATTTCTTGGGTGTTGTAAATAGTGCTGCGATAAACATAGGGGTACATACGTCTTTTTCATACTGGGCTGCTGTATTCCTTGATTAAATTCCACGGAGCGGTATTTCTGTGTCAAATGGTATTTCTATTTTGAGCTTTTTGAGGATCCTCCATATTGCTTTCCACAATGGTTGAACGATCTTACATTACCACGACCGTCATAGGAGTTTCCCCTTTCTCCACATCCTCGCCAACATTTGTTGTTGTTTGTGTTTTGGATGGCGGTGATCCTTACTGGTGTGAGGTGATATCTCATTGTGCTTTTAGTTTGCATTTCTCTGATGGCAAGTGATGTGGCGCATCCTTTCATGTGTATTTGCCATCAGAATTTCTTTGGAGAACTGCCTGTTCAGCTCCCCTGGCCATTTTTTTATTGCAATATTTGCTTTTTGTTTGTTGAGGTGTGTTAGCTCTTTATATATTTTGGACATCAACCCTTAATCGGATCTGTCATTTATGAATATATTCTCCCATACTGGAGAATGCCCTTTTGTTCTATTGGTGGTGCCCTTTACTGTACAGAAGCTTTAAAGCTTGATATCGTCCCCTTTGTTCATTTTTGCTTTTCTTTCCCTTGCCTGGAGAGATATATTCATTGGAAGTCACTCATGTATATGTCCAAGGGACTTCTGCCTGTCTTTCTCTAAGAGTTTTATGGTTTCATGGCTTACATTCAGGGGTTCGATCCATTTTGAATTTACTTTTGTGTATGGGGCAAGGCAATGATCCATGTTTCCTCCTTTCTTACAGCCATGACCTCGGGCTTTGGAGCCGTGACCCAAACCACCAGCTGTGGGAACAATACATCAGTGAACGGCAGCACCCTCTCCTCGCCCTTCACATCCAGGGCGTCAGCAGGCCCCACTGGCAGTGGGGGTTTTGGGATGAGCATGGCTGCACCCCACAGCAGCTCCACCTCTGGGGCATTCGGCGTTGGGTCAGGTCGGAGTGGGAGAACTGGTCTCAAGAACCCTTTCTGGGGAGCGTTGAAACCGAGCTCCCTGGATGCAGCTGGCCAGAGCACACGCTCTGGTTTCCATGTGGCCAGCACGCATCACAACACGCCCGGGTTTTCAGGTGAGATTTGGAATGGGCTCGGTCTGCAGTGCCAGGCGCTGTCTTAGGTACCGACACAGTCTCCGCTTTTGGAGCTGTATGCTGTGGTGAAGATTTAGATGTTATCACAGAATTATCTGTAAACAGCGTCAGGTAGCAGTGAATCCCATAACCGGAGGACCTATTTATGTAGTCAGTGGCAGCCTTTCTGACACAATAGCAAACTGAGGCCATGGCCGCAGTTCCAGAGTTGGGAGTAGGGACAGCAGCTGTGTGTGAGTGTGTTGGCGGCATAGGAGTAAAGGCCCGAAGGCAGAGATGCGCTCATGTTTTCATGAGCAGAGAAGAGCCAGGTGTGGCTGGAGGTTTAGAAAGGAAAGTGGGATAAAATGACATTAAGAGACAGGCAGAAAAGAAGATCATTCATGGCCTTTTAAAATGTACTTATTTTTGGTATCAGTCTACAATGACATGCAGATCATTATGTTTACTAGGCTTCCCCCTTCCCCAAATGATCCCCCATACCCCATTACAGTCACTGTCCATCAGTGTACTGAGGTACTGTAGAATCACTACTTGTCCTCTGTGTGTTGCTCAGAACTTCCCGTGCCCCCCCTACATTATACATGCCAATCATAAGGCCCCGTTTCTTTTCCCCATCCCTTATCCCTCCCTTCCCTCCCATACTCCTCAGTCACTTTCCCTTTGCTGTTATTTCTTTTTTTGGTTCTGTAATTCTGCAGCTATTTTCTTCCTTCAGTTTTTCTTTGTTCTTATGCTCCACATATGAGTGATATCATTTGCTACTTGTCTTTCTCCACCTGGTTTATTTCACTGAGCATAGTTCCCTCTAGCTCCATCCATGTTGTTGCAAATGGTAGGATTTGTTTTCTTCACATGGCTGAATTATATTCCATTGTGCATACATTCATCTGCTGATGGACATGTAGGTTGTTTCCATTTCTTGGCTGTTGTAAATAGTGCTGCGATAAACATAGGGGTGCATACGTCTTTTTCATACTGGGCTGCTGTATTCCTTGATTAAATTCCACGGAGCGGTATTTCTGTGTCAAATGGTATTTCTATTTTGAGCTTTTTGAGGATCCTCCATATTGCTTTCCACAATGGTTGAACGATCTTACATTACCACGACCGTCATAGGAGTTTCCCCTTTCTCCACATCCTCGCCAACATTTGTTGTTGTTTGTGTTTTGGATGGCGGTGATCCTTACTGGTGTGAGGTGATATCTCATTGTGCTTTTAGTTTGCATTTCTCTGATGGCAAGCGATGTGGCGCATCCTTTCATGTGTATTTGCCATCAGAATTTCTTTGGAGAACTGCCTGTTCAGCTCCCCTGGCCATTTTTTTATTGCAATATTTGCTTTTTGTTTGTTGAGGTGTGTTAGCTCTTTATATATTTTGGACGTCAACCCTTAATCGGATCTGTCATTTATGAATATATTCTCCCATACTGGAGAATGCCCTTTTGTTCTATTGGTGGTGCCCTTTACTGTACAGAAGCTTTAAAGCTTGATATCGTCCCCTTTGTTCATTTTTGCTTTTCTTTCCCTTGCCTGGAGAGATATATTCATGGGAAGTCACTCATGTATATGTCCAAGGGACTTCTGCCTGTCTTTCTCTAAGAGTTTTATGGTTTCATGGCTTACATTCAGGGGTTCGATCCATTTTGAATTTACTTTTGTGTGTGGGGCTAGGCAATGATCCATGTTTCCTCCTTTCTTACAGCCATGACCTCGGGCTTTGGAGCCGTGACCCAAACCACCAGCTGTGGGAACAATACATCAGTGAACGGCAGCACCCTCTCCTCGCCCTTCACATCCAGGGCATCAGCAGGCCCCACTGGCAGTGGGGGTTTTGGGATGAGCATGGCTGCACCCCACAGCAGCTCCACCTCTGGGGCATTCGGCGTTGGGTCAGGTCGGAGTGGGAGAACTGGTCTCAAGAACCCTTTCTGGGGAGCGTTGAAACCGAGCTCCCTGGATGCAGCTGGCCAGAGCACACCCTCTACCTTCCACCTGGCCAGTACACCTCAGGACACGTCTGGGATTGCAGGTGAGGTTTGGAATGGCCTCGGTCTGCAGTGCAAGGTGCTGTTTTAAGTGCTGACACAGTCTCTGCTTTTGGAGCTGTAAGCTGTGGTGAAGATTTAGATGTTATCACCGAAGTTATCCATAAACGGCGTCTGGTAACAGTGTAACTCAAGACCAGAAGAGCTATTTAGGTTGTCAGCGGCAGCGTTTCTGACACAATAGCAAACTGAGGCCATGGCCGCAGTTCCAGAGTTGGGACCGGGGACAGCGGCTGTGTGTGAGTGTGTTGCCGGCACAGGAGTAAAGGCCCGAAGGCAGAGATGCGCTCATGTTTTCATGAGCAGAGAAGAGCCAGGTGTGGCTAGAGGTTTCAAAAGGAAAGTGGGATAAAATGACATTAAGAGACAGGCAGAAAAGAAGATCATTCATGGCCTTTTAGAATGTATTTTTTCTGGTGTCAGTCTACAATGACATGCAGGTCATTATGTTTACTAGGCTTCCCCTTCACCAAATAACCCCCCATACCCCATTACAGTCACTGTCCATCAGTGTACTGAGGTACTGTAGAATCACTACTTTTCTTCTCTTTGCTGCTCAGACCTTCCCGTGCCCCCCCTAAGTTATACATGCCAATCTTAAGGCCCCGTTTCTTTTTCCCAACCCTTATCCATCCCTTACCTCCCATCCTCTTCAGTACCTTTCCCTTTGGTAACTGTCAGTTCATTTTTGGGTTCTGTAATTCTGCTGCTCTTTTCTTCCTTCAGTTTTTCTTTGTTCTTATGCTCCACATGTGAGTGAAATCATTTGTTATTTGTCTTTTTCCTCCTGCGTTATTTCATGAGCATAGTCCCCTCTAGCTCCATCCGTGTTGTTGTAAATGGTAGGATTTGTTTTCTTCTTATGGCTGAATTATATTCCATTGTGCATATGTATCACATTTTTTTATCCGTTCATCTACTGATGGACATGTAGGTTGTTTCCATTTCTTGGCTGTTGTAAGTAGTGCTGAGATAAACATAGTGGTGCATATGTCTTTTTCATACTGGGCTGCTGTATTCCTAGAGTAAATTCCACGGAGCGGTATTTCTGTGTCAAATGGTATTTCCATTTTGACGTTTTTGAGGAAACTTCATATTGCTTTCCACAATGGTTGAACGATTTTACATTACCACAACCATCATAGGAGGTTCCCCTTTCTCCACATCCTCGCCAACATTTGTTGTTGTTTGTGTTTTGGATGGCGGCGATCCTTACTGGTGTGAGGTGATACCTCATTGTGGTTTTAATTTGCATTTCTTTGATGACAAGCGATGTGGCGCAGATTTTCATGTGTCTATTGGCTATCGAAATTCTTCTTTGGAGAACTGTCTGTTCAGCTCCTCTGCCCATTTTTTAATTGGATTATTTATTTTTTGTTTGTTGATCCGTGTTAACTCTTTATATATTTGGTTGTCAACCCTTTGTCAGATCTTTCATTTATGAATATATTCTCCCTTATTGTAGGATGTCCTTTTGTTCTGTTGATGGTGTTCTTTACTGTACAGAAGCTTTTAAGCTTAATGTAGTCCCATTTTTTCTTTTCTGTTTTTGTTTCACTTCCCTGGGGAAATATGTTCATGAAGAAGCTGCTCATGTTTATGTCCAAGAGATATTTGCATGTTTTTTTCTAAGAGTTTTATGGTTTCATGACTTACATTCAGGTCTTTGATCCATTTCGAATTTACTTTTGTGTATGCGGTTGGACAATGATCCATGTTTCCTCCTTTTTTGCAGCCATCACCTTGGCCTTTGCAGCTATGACCCTGACCACCAGCAGCGGGACCTGTAGGTCAGTCTTTGGCAGCACCACCTCATTGCCCTTTACATCCAGGGTGTCAGCAGGTCCTGCTGGCATTCGGGGCGTTCGGATGAGCATGACTACCCCCCACAGCAGCTCCACCACTGGGACATTCGGCGTTGGATCTGTACGTAGTGGGAGAACTGGTCTCAGGAACCCTTTCTGGGGAAAGTTGAATCCGAACTCCGTGGATGTGGTTGGCCAGAGCACACACCCTCTATCTTTCACATGGCCAGCACACGTCAGGACACCTCTGGGATTGCAGGTGAGATTTGGATATGGAATTTTAAAATGTTGTCCTGGAATGTTTGAATATTCCCCAGAGAAAGGATAGTACCTCAGCATAACCCATGGCTTTATTGTGTTAATCATGCAGGCCTACCTTATTTTTTTGACTTAACCTACATGCTGTTTTTTTTTTTTTCTCCTTTGGCCCTAATCAAGTAGTTTGCAATCTGGGCGATTAATAATGGCAAGCCAGCCCAGCATAAACAACATAGTCACAGGCAGGAAGGATTTCATCTTAAAAATAAGATTGTGTTTTAATACCCAGGAAGTTAAGAAGTAAGATTCTTAACTTACTCTTTAGCAAACAGACAATATCTCAGCCCACCCTGGGGGCGCACCCCCAGGCAGTCTTGTTTGATATGCTCCCAGACCAAGAAGGCTCAGCTCCCAGGGAGAAATCACAGCAGGAAGTTGCTTGTGTTAAGTTAGTTCTAAGTATTATTCAAAGACCACCCAACAGGTCTGCAACACCAGCCCTTAGTCACATTCCTGAAGAATCCTTAAAAGGGGGAACCCCCAAGCTCTCAGGGCGCTCCTCTCCCTGATGTCGCCTGCACTTTCTAAGTGCATAACCTTTTCACTTTAAACTTTCTTTTCAACCTTTCAGGGTGCTGTCTCTCTCTGAAGTTGCCTGCACTTTTTCTGTAAGCACTTTAAATAAAACTTTTCCTCTGCTTCACTGCTGTGTCTCTGCCTTTTGATTCTTTTTTGCGGTGGAGACAAGGACCAAGGAAAATAGACAATGCTACCCCAACAACCCCACCCCATCTTCAAGGAATATCCAGGTCACCCTGACTAGAGAGACTTGTGGCTTACCAAAGGTTCCAGGTCCAGCAAAGCCCTGGGCAGGTGCTGAGGACACCACAGAGGAGAGGCTGCTGCCCAATGCACCTACCCCAGGGGTGTTCTGACCAAAGGTGGGTGTGGATGTGCCTAGAATGGAGAGACTGCAAAGAAGTGGAAACTAGGCCCACAAGCAAAAGGTGTCAAAGCAGGCGGTAATGAACTGGGGGGAGGTGAGCTTGCAAACGCATCCCCACAGGATCCCTTAGCCCACACCACTATCCAGCTCACCCCTTGGTAAGGAAGCACACGGGTGACTGGGTCCTAACCCCTGTGCTCCAGGTGAGCCTGCCCCCCCACCACTGCAGCAGAGCCCGAGCTGTCCTTTGGCCACCTGAGGAGAACCTTTGCACTCCCTTGGGCACCACAACTCAGCTGAGGGGGACACTGAGTGGACCTCTCTTCTATCAGGACTAACGTTATGTCTCCTCCCCGTTTGCCTGCCACCTCTCCTCTACTTCACCGCAGCCCCACCCCACAGTCAGCCCCCATCCTCCCAGAGGCCCACTCGAACTCGGTCTCCTGCACATGCTTGCCCTCATGGAGTCTCCTGCCCAGTGCTGGGCTACCCTCCACAGCAGCTCTCTGGGAAGGTCCTCTCACATGTAACTGTATCTGTCTAGGCCTGAGGTGGGGAGGGTGCCACCCGAGGTGCTGACCTTGCAATGTACTCTTCCCCCACACCCAACCTCAGGGGGTCACACCTTATCACAACCCGGAACTGCTCTTGCCCCTAGATCTCGGCTGCGAGCACAGTGCTGTCCCTGCTCCCGTGCCAACCGCACCCACTCTGGATCGTCTGCCTCATCAGGGCCTGTAGTCAGCCCCCTGCTCCTCCTGTTCCCTGTGCCATTTAACCAGGTTGGGTTTACTCTCTATCCACTGATTTTAGGTCCACACCTCAAGACTGAATGTTGCTGGACAGACACAACTGTGCTGACTGGCCTTGCTTCAAATTCCTAACCACAATTTCCCAGACTTCAGAACTGCCCGGCACAGCTCTCACACGTCGTTTTCTCCCCCTCTCCAAAATGACTACTGAGAGAGGCCCTCCTTGGTACACAACTCCCTCTAACCCGCGCCAAGGAGCACTTATATTCATTCAGTGAGGAAAACGGAATCTACCAGGGCCCAAACTACTTATCATGCATCTTCCACATGGCAAATAAAATCACTTCCTTCTGCCTGAAATTCTATAGTGACTTCCATTAGTATTTTAACAAAAACATTTTAAAAGGCCATGAAAGATCTTCCTTTCTGCTGTCTCTTAATGTCAATTTATCCCACTTTCCTTTTTAAACCTCTGGCCACAGCTGGCTCTTCTCTGCTCATGAAAACATTAGGCTTGTGTCTGCCTTTGGGCCTTTGCTCCTGTGCCTGCAAGGTCCTCACCCCCAGCCGCTGTCCCTGCTCCCAACTCTGGAACTATCGCCATGGCCTCCGTTTTCTGTTGTCTCAGAAAGGCTGCCACTGACCACCTAAATAGCTCCTCTGGTCATGAGTTATACCGCTTCCTGACACTGTTTACAGATAATATCTGTGATAACATCTCTCTCTTCACCACAGCGTACAGCTCCTAGACCGGAGACTGTGTCAGCACTTAAAACAGCACCTGGCACTGCAGACCGAGCTGATGCAGGCCATGCTGCTCATGCTGTTTGACAAGGTCCAGGCACGAGGAGGAATCCTGAAAACAGGAAACCTCATAGCTGGCCCCTGCTAATTCCCGCACTTATTTTTGCAGTTATGATGTTGGTGATTGGGCTCATATATGGGAAATCTTATGTAATTAAGATTTATTCACTTTTAGTAAATAACATAACCCAAAATATTGATCAAAGCAGCAATTCCGGAAATGAAAGCAGTGTTATGGGACCAACCGTTCCAGGCGTACTGCCACAAATAAGTGAGGCAGAACAGCCCAGGCCTCTCTTAAAACTAGATGCAGTTTGTCCTCCCCTTTGTAACAATTCAAACATGACTAACCAGGATTTCTTTAGAATATTGGCAGAGAAGGAGTTATGGGAACCTAGGCCATGGAAAAACCCATTCTCCCAAGAAACTTATATGAAACAGCAAAGTAATAAAGATTAATAGTCCCCACTGCCCAGGGCCCCCCTTATGTTGCTTATAATATTAGAAGACACCTCTGGTAACCCTCTCATAGGAAGAATTTATGATCAAAATAAAATTTATATTGACAAATATCCCATATATAAAAGTTTATGATAAATTTATAAAATATTATTATATTAATAGTAAGGTAGTAAGAGCAGATTTAGTGTTATTATATAAAGGATAAAGAGGACTGCAAGGCCCTGGTGCCTGTAAACGCAGGAAGAAAGGTGTAAACATCTGAAATTGTGGAATGAATATTATAAAAAAATAAGGTGTTTTTATTGTATTCATAGGAATGTTAAGGAATGGGTGATAGGAGTACCGTCCCTAGATTTCAGATGTAAGCCTCAACCCACATGTGTAGGATAGGATTTAATTAATAATATAGTTACACTTAATAACCAAAAGACATATAGATTGCATTTTATATAACCTGCTTAAACTTTATATAGCCTTAGACACATATCTAAAAGTCTATATAATCTTACACGCTTAAAGTAAAAATCATAGCCCACACGCTTAACCCACACGCTGTCTTACGCCATTTTCTGTTTAGCACCTAACACGTAGCTTACATGATTTACCAATCAAAATAGACTAGGGGAAAGTTAAAAATTAAATCTTAAATGGCTACTATTAGAAGAAATAATGATATTTCCTTAAGGGTAATAAGCTGAAATTATGTAAACTGACAGAAAAAGTAATGTATTATTCATAATTTTAAAAAATGTTCAACATTATGAAAACCGTAGAAAGATACAAAAATGAAGACCCTGCCGCTTGATGTCAGGAGATGTTACAACTTTAATTGTGTGTTTTGTCTCCTCATTCATCTCACTCGCTGACGCTGTCCTTTCCTTCGTGACCCACACCTCAGCTGGAGCTGGACTCCGGCACCGAGCCCATTCCAAATCTGATGTGCAAACACAGACGTTTTCTGAGGCTTGCTGGCCACGTGGAAGGCAAAGGGTGTGCTCTGGCCAGCTGCACCCAGGGAGTTCTTACTCAAGCCACCCCAGAAAGGGGCTGTGCCACCACTGCTCCCACTCTGTCCTCCCCAAAGCTGAATGCCCCAGTGGTGGAGCTGCTGTGGGGGGCAGCCACGCTCACCCCAAAGCCCCAACTGTGAGCAGGGCCTGCTGATACCCCAGACATGAAGGGTGATGAGGTGCCGCTGTCAAACACTGAGCTACTGGTCCCACTGCTGGTGGTCTGGGTCGTAGCTCCAAAGCCCGAGGTGGTAGCTGCAAAAAAGGAGGAAACAGTATCACCTTACTCCAGTAAGAATCGCTACCATCCAAAAGACAAACAACAACGAATGTTGGTGAGTTTGCAGACAAAGGGGAACCCTCCTACACTGCTGGTGGGAATGTAAATTAGATCAACCATTGTGGAAAGCAGTATGGAGGTTCCTCAAAAAACTCAAAATAGAAATACAATTTGACCCAGGAATTCCACTTCTAGAAATTTACCCTAAGAATACAGCAGCCCAGTTTGAAAAAGACAGCTGCACCGATATGTTTATGGCAGTACTATTTACAACAGCCAAGAAATGGAAGCAACCTAAGAGTCCATCATTAGACGAATGGATAAAGATGTGGTACACATACACAATGGAATATTATTCACCCAAAAGAAGAAAACAAATCCTACCATTTGCAACAACATGGATGGAGCTAGAGGGTACTATGCTCAGTGAAATAAGCCAGGTGGAGAAAGACAAGTAACAAATGATTTCACTCATATGTGCAGTATAAGAACAAAGAAAAACTGAAGGAAGAAAAGAGCAGCAGAATTACAGAACCCAAAAATGAACTAACAGTTACAAAGGGAAAGGGACTGAGGAGGATGGGTGGGAAGGGAGGGATAACGGCAGGGAAAAAGAAAGGGGGCCTTATGATTGGCATGTTTAATGTGGGGGGGTGCACGGGAAGGGCTGAGCAACACAGAGAGGACAAGTAGTGATTCTACAGTACCTCAGTACACTGATGGACAGTGACTGTAATGGAGTATGGGGGGGCATTTGGTGAAGGGGAAAGCCTAGTAAACATAATGTTCTGCATGTAATTGTAGACTGATACAAAAAAAAATACATTTTAAAAGGCCATGAATGATTTTCCTTTCTGCCTGTCTCAATGTCATTTTATCCCACTTTCCTTTTTAAACCTCTAGCCACACCTGGCTCTTCTCTGCTCATGAAAACATGAGCGCATCTCTGCCTTCAGGCCTTTACTCCTGTGCCTGCAACACACACACAGCTGCTGTCCCTGCTCCCAACTCTGGAACTGTGGCCCTGGCCTGTTTCCTATTGTGTCAGAAAGGCTGCTGCTGACTACCTAAGTAGCTCCTCCAGTCATGAGTTACACTGCTACCTAATGCTGTTCACAGATAACAACTGTGATAACATCTGTCTCTTCACCACAGCGTACAGCTCCAAGAGCGGAGACTGTGTCGGCACTTAAAACAGCACCTGGCACTGGAGACCGAGCCGATTCCAAATCTCACCTGCAAACACAGATGTGTTCTGAGGCGTGCTGGCCACGTGGCAGACAGAGGATGTATTCTGTCCAGCAGCACCCTGGGATTTCTAAATCAAGCCTCCTTCGAAAGGTGCTGTACCACCAGTTTTCCGACTCCACCTTGCCGCAAAGTGGAACGTCCTTGTGGTGGAGCTGCTGTTGGGGGCAGCCACGCTCATCCCAAAGCCCCCACTGCCAGCGGGGCCTGCTGGCACCCAGGACATGAAGGGTGATGGGGTGGTACTGCCATACACTAAGGAACTGGTCCTGCTGCGGGTGATCTGGGTCGTAGCTCCAAAGCCCGAGGTGGTGGCTGCAAAACAGGAGGAAACATGGATCATTGTCTAACCCCATACACAAAAGTATGTTCGAAGTGGATCACAGACCTGAATGTAAGTCATGAAACCATAAAAGTCTTAGACAAAAACAGGCAAAAATCTCTTGGACATAAACATGAGTGACTTCTTCATGAACGTATCTGCCCAGGCAAGGGAAACAAAAGCAAAAATGAACAAATGGGACTATATCAATCTTAAAACCTTCTGTAGAGTAAAGAACACCATCAACAGAACAAAAGGACATCCTACAGTAAGGGAGAATATATTCATAAATGACAGACCTGATAAAGGGTTGATATCCAAAATATATAAAGCGCTAACAGAGCTCCACAAACAAAAAGCAAATAATCCAATAAAAAAATGGGCAGGGGAGCTGAACAGACAGTTCTCCAAAGAAGAAATTCAGATGGCAAACAGACACATGAGAAGATGCGCCACATCGCTTGTCATCAGAGAAATGCAAATTAAAACCACAATGAGTTATCACCTCACACCAATAAGGCCCGCCGCCATCCAAAACACAAACAACAAATGTTGGCGAGGCTGTGGAGAAAGGGGAACCCTCCTACCATGTTCGTGGGAATGTAAAATAGTTCAACCATTGTGGAAAGCAATATGGAAGTTCCTCAAAAAGCTCAAAATAGAAGTACCATTTGACCCAGGAATTCCACTCCTCGGAATCTACTCTAAGAATACAGCAGCCCCGTGTGAAAAAGACAGATGTACCCCTATGTTTATCACAGCACTATTTACAACAGCCAAGAAATGGAAACAACCTGCATGTTCATCAGTAGATGAATGGATAAAAAAAGATGTGATACAAATGCACCATGGAATATAATTCAGCCATAAGAAGAAAACAAATACCACCAATTGCAACAACATGGATGGAGCTAGAGGGTATTATGCTCAGTGAAACAAGCCAGGTGGAGAAAGACAAGTACCAAATGATTTCACTCCTCTCTGGAGTATAAGAACAAAGGAAAAACTGAAGGAACAAAACAGCAGCAGAATCACAGAACCCAAGAATGGACTAACAGTCACCAAAGGGAAAGGGACTGAGGAGGATGGGGGGGAAGGGAGGGATGAGAACCGGGTAAAATAAAGCGGGCATTATGATTGGCAGGTATAATGTGTGGGGACACGGGGAGGGCTAGGCTATACAGAGAAGACAAGTAGTGATTTTACAGCATCTTACTATGCTGATGGACAGAGACTATAATGGGGTATGTGTGCGGTACTTGGTGAAGGAGGGAGCCTAGTAAATATAATGTTCTTCAGGTAATTGAAGATTGATACCAAAAAAAAAATTTTAAGGGCCATGAATAATCTCCCTTTCTGCATGTCTCTTAATGTCATTTTATCCCACTTTCCTTTTTAAACCTCTAGCCACACCTGGCTCTTCTCTGTTCATGAAAACATAAGCTTGTCTCTGCCTTTGGTCCTTTGCTACTGTGCCTGCAATGTCCTGAACCCCAGCCGCTGTCCCTGCTCCCAACTCTGGAATTGCGGTGATTGCCTCAGTTTTCTACTGTCTCGGAAAGGCTGCTGCTTTCTACCTAAATAGCAACTTCGGTCATGAGTTACAATGGTACCTGATGCTGTTACAGATAACTTCTGTGATAACATCTAAATCTTCACCACAGCGTACAGCTCTAAAAGCAAAGACTGGGTCAGCACTTAAAACAGTGCCTTGCACTGCAGACCGAGTCCACTCCAAATCTTACCTGCAATCCCAGACGTGTCCTGAGGTGTGCTGGCCATGTGGAAGGTAGAGGGTGTGCTCTGGCCAGCTGCACCCAGGGAGTTCGGATTCAACCCTCCCCAGAAAGGGTTCTTGAGACCAGTTCTCCCACTCCGTCCTGACCCAAAGCCAAATATCCCAGTGGTGGAGCTGCTGTGGGGGGCATCCATGCTCATCCGAAAGTGCCCTCTGCCAGCGGGACCTGCTCACACGCTGGACGTCAAGGGCGATGAGGTGGTGCTGCCAAAGACTGAGCTACTGGTCCCGCTGCTGGTGGTCAGGGTCATAGCTCCAAAGGCTGAGGTGATGACTGCAAAAAAGGAGGAAACATGGATCACTGTCTAACCCCATACACAAAAGTAAATTCAAAATGGATCAAAGACCTGAATGTAAGTCATGAAACCATAAAAGTCTTAGACAAAAACAGGCAAAAATCTCTTGGACATAAACATGAGTGACTTCTTCATGAACATATCTACCCAGGCAAGGGAAACAAAAACAAAAATGTACAAATGGGACTATATCAAGCTTAAAAGCTTCTGTACAGTAAAGAACACCATTAACAGAACAAAAGGACATCCTACAGTAAGGGAGAATATATTCATAAATGAAAGATCTGATAAAGGGTTGACATCCAAAATATATAAAGAGCTAACACAGCTCAACAAACAAAAACCAAATAATCCAATTAAAAAATGGGCAGGGGAGCTGAACAGGCAGTTCTCCAAAGAAGAAATTCAGATGGCAAATAGACACATGAAAAGATGCGCCACATCACTTGTCATCAGAGAAATGCAAATTAAAACCACAATGAGATATCACTTCACACCAGTAAGGATGGCCACCATCCAAAACACAAACAACAACAAATGTTGGCGAGGATGTGGAGAAAGGGGAACCCTCCTACACTGCTGGTGGGAATGTAAAATCGTTCAACCATTGTGGAAAGCTATATGGAATTTCCTCAAAAAGCTCAAAATAGAAATACCATTTGACCCAGGAATTCCACTTCTAGGAATTTACCCTAAGAATACAGCAGCCCATCTTGAAAATGACATATGCACCCCTATGTTTATCGCAGTACTATTTACAGCAGCCAAGAAATGGAAACAACCTACGTGTCCATCAGTAGATGAATGGATAAAAAATATGTGGTACATATGCACAATGGAATATAATTCAGCCATAAGAAGAAAACAAATCCTACCATTTGCAACAATATGGATAGAGCTACAGGGTATTATGCTCAGTGAAATAAGCCAGGTGGAGAAAGACAAGTACCAAATGATTTCACTCATCTCTGGAGTATAAGAACAAAGGAAAAACTGAAGGAACAAAACAGCAGCAGAATCACAGAACCCGAGAATGGACTAACAGTTACAAAGGGAAAGGGACTGAGGAGGATGGGGGGGAAGGGAGGGATAAGGGCAGGGTAAAAGAAAGGCGGCATTATGATTAGCATGTATAATGTGGGGGTTTATGGGGAGGGCTAGGCTACACAGAGAAGACAAGTAGTGATTCTACACCATCTCACTACGCTGACAGACAGTGACTCTAATGGGGCTTGTGCGGGGTACTTGGTGAAGGGGGGAGCCAAATAAACATAATGTTCTTATGGTAATTGTAGATTGATACCAAAAAGAAATTTTTTTTTACATGCCGGAAATGATCTTCCTTTCTGCCTGTCTCTTAATGTCATTTTTATCTCACTTTCCTTTTTAAACCTCTAGCCAAACCTGACTCTTCTCTGCTCATGAACACATAAGCTCGCCTCTGCCTTTGGGCCTTTGCTCCTGTGCCTACAAGGTTCTCACCCCCAGTCGCTGTCCCTGCTCCCAACTCTGGAACTGCAGCCGTGGCCTCCGTTTTCTACTGTCTCTGAAAGGCTGCCACTATCTACCTAAATAGCTCCTCCGGTCATGAGTTACACTGCTACCTGATGCTGTGTATTCAATAGATTTTTTCCATTCTGTCCATATGCTTTTCTTCTTCCCAGTATTTACATAATGAATGATCATATCTGAAGTACTATCATGTCACCTGCTTTCTCCCTGAATTCCAACGCAATCTAAGTTCTACTACTGCTTATTATAAATTCTATAAATGCATTTAGTTGTCAGGTAATGACCCAATTAAATAAGTGTTTTATAATTTACTGAACAAGTCTATTACTCAACAGGATGTTTGGATGTTTCCAAGTTTTGTCTGTGTAAGTTATAAAGTCATGACGAACTGATCTGCTGTGTGCTGTGAGGGGAAGGGAAGCTTTTCCTTTGTTACGACACAATTTTAGACTTCATGAACTTACATCTTAGTAGACTGCAAAAGCATTAAGCAGGCAGCATTTCCCTAAAAGGTATTTATCATTATCATAAAAGTTTATTATACGAAGTCTCTCTTTTTCTCTTTAGCTTCTCTTTCATATTTCTCAAGTGTCCTTTTGTCAACCATTCCAGTCAAATACCCGAAAACATTTGAAGACAAAAGAAGCACTTAATTACTCACAAATTATTCAATGAAGTTAAGGGAATTTAGGAATTCCAACTTCAGAAACCAACTATTTTAAAGTAAAGGTACCACTGGATAGATGGTGCAATCACAGAAAATCTCTGTGGAAAAGACATTTACATAGTCTCAAATTATCTTCCCCAGGATAACAGGGAAAAAATAACTTTACATTGGAGAATCCCAGCAGACATCACCTTAACCAAGTAATCATGACTAATATCACCAGTAATCAACAAAACATGCCGAATACTGACATTATGTACCCCTGACTGAATGCTCTGATAAGAGTACAATGTATCTTCGGTGATATTTTGCCCAAAATCTATATACTCAATTTTTTTGTAAAAAGCATCACTCAAACCCAATACAAGAACATATAAAGCCACTGAATAGCACTCTTCAAATGATGATGGTCATGAAAGACAAGACTGAGTAAATGTCACAAGTGAGAGGAGAATAAGGAGACTTAACAAATAAATGCAGTGCACCCTTCTAGAACAGAAAAACTACATTAGTGGAGAAACTGGTAAAATTCAAGTCAGACCTACATAGTTTAGTTAATTTTGCACCAATGTTAACTTCCTAGTTTTGATGACTGTACTATAGTTATTTAATGTTATTTAATTTAATTTATTTAATTAATTTATAGTTATTTAATGTTAACGTTAAGGTATGCTGAATGAAAGACAAATAGGAAGCCTATACTGTTTTTGCAACATTTCTCCAAGCCAAATTATTTCAGAATAAAAATTTTTTTAAAAAGCAAATGTAAATACTAAACAAAATTAATTCCAACAGTGTTGTCCAAGAAATTAGGCCTAATACATTTCAATATTTAATATTTTATAAATATTTGTCAAAAAGAGATTATAATTTTAAAATAATTCCTTAGTAATAACTAACCATTCCCTTGCCACAATCTATCCAAATCAAAGCCTTCCTGTTCTGGCCTTCATCTCTATGTGTGCTCTGCAGTCATCTACAGAGCATGCTTCCAACCAACCATAGAAGCCCAGGAAAATGCCAACCAAAATTACAGCCAATAAGCAAAAAATATATTCTTCTAAAATACATAAAGTGGGCCCAACATGTCCATCCATAGAGCCTTAGGTAAGGATTCCTTTTTAATAGCTTCTTTTAGGGTCTGTTGTGGAAATTTTCACAAGTAACTGGCAAGATTACCAACTAAGACTATTTAAAGCAAAACCATGAAGATAAGCCCTCTGAATCCTCTGATGATATAGTTTAAAGAAATGGGTCTGATTTAGGAGGGATTAAAAATGAAAGGCCTTATCCTACAGTAGGGGAGAATATATTTGTAAACAACCCATCTGATAAAGTGTTAACATCCAAAATATATGAAGAACTCATGTGCCTCAACACCCAAAAAACAATAACCCAATTAAAAACTGGGGGAAGGACATGAACAGACACTTCTCCAAAGAAGAAATACAAAGGACCAGCAGGCACATGCAAAGATCCACATCGCTAATCATAAGGGAAATGCAAATTAAAACCACACTGAGGTATCCCCTCACACCAGTCAGGATGGCCACTCTCTGAAGACAAGAAATAACAAATGCTGCTGAGGATGTGGAGAAAGGAGAACCCTCCTACACTTTGGTGGGAATGTAAATTGGTGCAATTGCTGTGGTAAACGGTATGGAGGTTCCTCAAAAAACTAAAAATAGAAATACCATTTGACCCAGTAATTTACCCCCCCAAAAAACACAAAATCCCTGATTTTGAAAGTCATATGCACCCCTATGTTTATTGCTGCACTATTTGCAATAACCAAGGTATGGAAGCAACCTAAATGTCCATCAATAAAATAAAAGATAGATAAATTTCAATAGAATGAAGGATAGATAAATTTATCTAAAGGATAAAGATGTGGTACATATACATAATGGAATATTATTCAGCCATAGAAAGAAAAGAAATACTGCCATTTCCAACAACATGGATGGATCTAGAAGGTATTATGCTCAGGGAAACAAGCCAGACAAAGACAAATACCATATGATTTCACTTATTTGTGGAATATAAAAACAAAGCAAAACAGAAGGAACAAAACAGCAGTAGACTCAGACACTGAGAAGTGACCAATGGTTACCAAGCTGGTGGGGAAAGAGGCTGAGGGGGATAAAAGGACACAATAATTCACAATCACAGTATAATTTGGTCAGAATAGTAAAGCATGGAGAACATAGTCAATGATTCTGTAACATATTTCTACGTTGATCAACAGTAATCACACTAGAGAGGATGAGGATTTAATAATATGCGTAACTGTTGAACCATTGTGTTGTACGTTTGAAACTAAAACACTGTAAATCAATGATACTTCAATTTAAAAAAAAGAAAAGCCTTTTAATTAAAAAGATTTTCAATATTAGAATACATCACCAAAGTTCAACCATGGTGTTTTCATATCTTCTAATCTTAGCATGTTAGCCAACCACCTATCTTTGATTATAAATTTAAGGAGTTGATGGATTAGAAAAAACTTTCCCCCATGCACCTAATTCAAGTACTGCTTTTCATTACTCCCAAGAAAATTATATTCAAAGCAGACTGACATTTCCCATAATCTAGGATTCTGTATTAGTTTTTATTAAAAAATCTAAAACGCAGCTTTCATAAATCCATTTATGCTCCTGGTGGTGATGACAGAAGATTTTAGAGAAGACCTAAATTCCATCAGAAAATTCTAACAACGATCATACTGCAAAAACTACTTAACATCAGCTTTCCCTACAAGTAATGTCATTTTATTATTAATTTTTCTTAAGTTGGGGTAATCTGTTTTATCCCCCTTTGTGTGAATGTTTGCAATGCCCAAAACATTCCATTAAATTAACTATTATTTAACAGAAAATACTTACATTATTTGTCCTCCAATGGTTGACTTGCCAGCATCTAAAAGTAATCATCAACAATGTGTAAACCAGGTGTAAAAGACAAAACCCCCAAATACCAACAATTAAAAACACCAACAACTGAAGGCATCATTCAGCTGATATAATTACATCTTGCAACAGCAACTGAAATGATAGGAATTTGGGGCACACGCTCTGGCTGGTTACCTTCCTCTTTGTAAAATGAAGCTGCTAAGATCTCCTGCAGCTCAACAATGACTGAGAACTACTTTACTGATAAAGAAATGAATTTTTGGACAGATTCCTCCCTGACCGTTAGCTTAGAGCACAGCAACAACAGAATATAAATTACCGCAGTGGAGCCTCAGTGGACAGCAAGAGCAGACCAGGACTGAGAGCTCCATTTAGGTGGTCGGTGTGCCTTTACAAATTTCAAAAGGGTTCTCGCTACTGAAAAAGAATAGGGGAAGCCAGAGATAAAGAGAAGGAAAAAGGACACATAATCCTGTATTTTCCTTTCACAATTTTGGGAGTAAGTCAGACAGAGAACACCTGAATAAATAAAATAGGGTTTTGTTTTGTGCTAAACCAGCAACCTGACTAGCATCCAGAACTCACTCCAATTAATTTCTTACATTACGCAAAATCAAACTACATAGTAAAGTCAATCCTATAAAGTTAACAGAATAACTGAAGTTCACATAAAAAAATAGGCACATTTTCTAGAATGTTAATTAATAAATGTCATAATATGCTGAGCCATCATCGGTGGTGTAGAGACCAATTATGCATCATAGAAATATACTGTAGCTTATTTTCTTCCAGCTTCTATTCCATTATACAACTGTCAATCGGTCCAACCTTCAAGAATAAAGTGCTGACAATTTTTTGCCAGCCAAAAATTCAAGTTAAAAGTCAAGACATTTTAGATCAATTCCATTCAGTTTCACTAAACATCTCCAAGTAGCGAAGATGTTCTGTTTGTTGTACGCAGTAACTTTGGTCATTTCTTATTGCTGTGAATGCAACTTACCCACATGCCCCATGAATACTACATTTACATGTTCCTTCTTAGGAGCACCTGGCGGTGTATCCACAGATTTGGGTTCTGGTACCTCCTCTTCCTCCTCCATCATCTCCTGGGCACTTTCCTCTGGGGGCCTTCCACCTCCAAAGGAGCCACCCACTGGCTCTGCTTCACTGATGTCTTCTTTGTGCTCCCATGATTCTTCTGGGGACATTTCTGTCTCCCCATTTTCTACTGAAATAAGGTATTTTAACTCAGTATTCTGGTAAAATATTTATAGTCTATACTTTAAAACACAGATGCTTTCAAACAACAAATAGAACTTTGCATATTTAGTTCCACTTTCCAATGTCTAGTGACACATAGGAAAGTATCTTTCACAACAGAAATGGATAATAGCTTTCAAGCTGGCCTCACTGCTGACATCAGAGCTCTGACTCAGAGACTACAAGAGATTGCTATTTTTATAAAGCTTCATTTCATAAGGACAAACAAAGTGTGAACAGGAGATGTATCATCTGTAACAGCCCAGTAACTCCAGCGTCAAAATGCCCTGACAGTGGAAAAAAGGGAAAGTTTAAAACCAGGACACAGGATTTAGGGGCTCTTTTCTTTTTCCTCTACAAGTAATATCTTTGGTATCAACTTTTTGGAAATATAAAACCCTTAAAAATAAGAAAGTTACAAAAAGGAAGGAAATTTTTCACAAAGTAAATGGAACAAGTATAACTATTTAAACTGACTTTACCATTCTTCCACCCAATTCTTCTATATTGACAACTACTAAATGTATCACGGCATTGTCAATCCAAACACAAAGATTCAATGTCAGTGTTAAATGTAGGCATTACAATAATCATGACACTTACATGTGCACCTTAAATCTTGAGAGTGAAAGAGTTTCATAATACTGTATTCATATGGTCAGAAATTTTCTTACCAACAGGTTCTGAAAGTTCCATGCTAACAGCTGAATTTGAACCTGGACAAGAAATTGAGATATAATATATATTTACAAAACAATATTTAGCTTTATACACTACAGACAACTTAAATGTTTTTTCAATTAGATATTCAAAGAGTCATCTTGTAGATGCTTACCTTCACACAACAATTGTTCCTCTTGAGAAAGTTCCACAGGTGCTATTTAATAGAAATAAGTTCTATTAAAAATTGAAATTACACATCCATTTTATTTATGTTCTAAAATACAGTAAAAACATAAATTCAATAACCCAACAAAAATCTCAACAATCCAGACCTAACTAATGGCAACTAACTCAGGTTTTCAAACTATAAGTCTGTTTAACCTACTTCTAAAAATCTGCCAATCACAGCCAATTTTGAAACCTTTTCAGTAATGGAAATGTACTCATAAAAGTATGCTTGTTCTCGTATTTTGCTTCAAAAACTTTTCTGTCACAGATATTTAAAGAGTAATCAACAGCATACACAGATCAGATTAGTAAGATTTTGCTCAACAAAGACACATTACTTCTCTAGTTTCTCTTGGTAGCTGTAGTCAAAGAAGGCTATGATTAGCCCTTTTAAAAATTCTATAATCATACATATTTTATCATCAAGATCCTGGAATAAGTTCTATTTGATACCAAGAAAGTACAAAGGACATTCATATAAAGTCCCTGAAATGTGTATGGGCCCTTATGACATCTCAGAAATGATGATTAAAATGACACTGTTTTTGTCCCTCTATTAGAATTCTAAGATCAAGAAACAATCCAGTTTCCACAATTGTCACGCTGAAAATCTACTTATGATATTACTGAAAGAGATGTATGAGAAATATATACTGATACTTAAATGTTTAAGTTTATTTTTATATCTGAAAGCCTAATGATACTCCGGTATGAAAGTGCCCTTGCTTTAAAGAATCTCCAAGATGCAAAAAAGACATTGAAGAATTTGAAGTCACATGAATCCTGCACACCAATAAACAGTGAATTCATAATCTCTCAAAGTTACATTTAAACTCACTCCCCTGGAGTGTTAAGACCTGTAAGTCAAGAAAAGTTTTGGGCCCAATCTTCCATAATATGAAGTAGTGAAGAAAGGAGTTTCTTGCCCCTGAAAGGTAAAGGGCAACCAAGATCTTTTGAGAAGTGACATGCTGAGCGTCGCAGCTGCAGATGATCCTACACAGTGGTATTTGGATGACCTTTGAATGGAAAGACACCTCAGCCAGCAACATCAGCATGGCTCCCACCGCGGCGCAGTGCAGCTGGAGAGGAGAGGCTAAACACAGAGGTAACAGGGGTGACACCGGACAGGTGCAGGAAGGAAGAGTGAAGGGTCTAAGACACCCCAACCTATGCGATTAGCAGGATGTTAACAGAAATGGAAAAAGCATTTGAACTAGGTTTGGAAGGAAGAGGAATTGTACTTCACAAAAGATTTTTTTTTCACTTCCTATTTAAAAGAAAAGTTTACAGGTATAGTAAGGAAAAATCACTCAACTTCCAGAGAAAGTCAGGCAGTGCTAGGTGATCAGGCTGACGTGCGAACCTCAGGATGGAGGAGGCAGCAGACGCTGGTGCTGAGAGGCCAGCACTGGGCTGACTCCTGGCTTTAAAACCTACAGTGTCATGTACAAGTTGTGAGAGGCAATTATTTCACTGAATCATGGAAATGGCATGTCATCTGCCTGAGAGAACTGCTTAGAGCACTGAATGAGAATAAGCATTTGTTTAGTTTCAATTAAAGAACTCCTCGCACCTAAGAGATATTCAACAAGTGACTCCCCACTCCCTAATATGTAATGAGCCATCAGTTCAATTCTCTCAACTAACATGTACTGCACATCTATTATGGGCCAGACAGGGATAGAAACACTCACAAATCCACAGTGCTGGAGGCAGGGTTGGAGGTTGTGGCAAATTACCCTAAATCCCTTTAAATTTTTATTGAGCCCTCATGTGCTGATTGCTATCTTATTTAAGCTCCCCCCAAACCCTATGAAGTAAGCGGTAACTTACCAAACATTCTGACATATTCGAATGGGCTTCTCCAAGTTACACAAATGCCACCTTGCCCTTCCTCAGACAGCCCCTGCTGAAAATCCCTCAGTAAAAGTAAACCGAGTAAGTGATGACACAGTTAGGATGGTCAAGCATTGTAAGGCAAGGAAGACGGAGACAATCAGTATGGGGGGCTCTCTCATCACTTATAAGACATCCCAAACTGCAAATGGGCTTTATAAGACCCAACAGTACACACACCTCAACACCTGGTTCTACAACCAACTCTTAGATTTACAAATATACAATACATGCCTAAGGCTGTAAGGCACCTCTCAGGACAGTGACATCAGTCATAAGACTACCTCCATGGCTGCATAACGCAGCATAATAAAAATCTGTTCATGGTTTCATTTTTCAAAACACCCTACATTTATAATGCATTTGTCTTGAGTTTGTACAGCTTACAGAGGCAGGGACAGGGTCAAGTACAAACAGCAATTAAGTTATTAATATACACGTAATGATGACATTAAAGGGCCTCAAAATAAGAAGCTGACAATAGTTTCCCCAGGATGGAAGAAAAAAAGCTTATCCTTGCATTCAGACCACGGATCACGTTACAATTCAAATGGCAATGGTGGCAACATCTGCGAACTGATGTTTTTGGAGCAATGAACCAGAAAAATCACAGATACAGCAACATGTTCTTTACATTTAAACTTGTCAGTGTATTTGTACCCAGTCTCTTCTCTCACACACATCTCCAACCCTTTCTCATTCTACTCCTATTATTCATAATATACATCACATCCAGATTTACTCGCTACTAATGAGCATAGGCTTGTAATTCTACCAGCTCCAAAGTCACTTGTTCATGGCTGGCAAACATAACCATTGGGGCTTGATTTCCAAGTCCTGCACACTTCATATCTGCTAGTCGAAGAGAAGTTAGTCAACCTCCCAAGGAATGAAATCAGTTTCATATTTCCTAATGGTATCTCCATGTTCAGAAGATACATCCTCATCAAGTACACACCCTCATCAAGTATTCAAAAAAGAACAATTCTAATTAGGTGGGAAAGTTTATCAGAAGTGTACTAGTTAATAAAACTGCCATACCTCAAATTAAAAGAAACGAATGCTATCCTTTATGGTAAAGGAAGATTAATGAACTGGCTGTGATAAAAGGTATATTACCCAAAATTTTAAAACAAGAAGTGAAAGATTTTACCAAAAGACAGTCAGGCAACAGTACTGCCTATGGTTTAACAAAGATGATACTGTGAATCTTAAAACTAGTTAAAATTTGATAATGGTGCAATAAGCCAGACACAACAGATCACAGGTACAATTCCATTCACATGAAATATTCAGAATAGGTACATTCATACACACAGAAAGTAGCTTGGTGGTTGCCAAAAGCTGGGAAAAGGGGAGTGTTAAACAATTGCTTGAAAAGTATGATTTCCTTTGGAGGCGATGAGACTGTTTGGAACCTTGAGGTAGTAAGCTGCACAGCACTGTGAATGTACCAAATGCCACCAAACTGTTCACTTTCAAATGGTTAATTTCATGTCATATGGATTTCACCTCAATTTTTAAAAATACAATTTTTTTAAAGATTTGATTATGGATCAAAGGACTTTAACACGGAGATCTTACTTGGCCAGATCATGGGTACAGTGAAGGCCACACTCGTGGTGGGCTGTGAAAACCAGGTTTCAATTCAAGTTATATTTTAAATATAAAAGTCTGGCCAATTCTTAAATTGCTTAACCCACATAGTCCATAAATCAGCAACTTAAATGTGTACTGCTTTATATGTATAAAACTAATCTTTCATCTCTTTACACACAAAACAACAATATGCAAAAGTCATCCTACTTAAATTTCTTAGTCCTGTTGGCTAAATGGTGTTCATTATTAATGAATAAAAACTTCAGTGCTGTCGCAAAAGTCACAAGTGTCTTACGCTACCTTGAAGTGAGAAACATTGTGACAAAATTCTGTCCAATACAAGCTTCTGCAATGATGGAAATGTTCTGTTTCTGTGCTGTGATATGACTGTCACTTAGCCACGTTGTGGCTATTAAGCACTTGAAAGGTGGCTATGACCAAGAAACTGAATTTTTAATTGAAACATTTAGTTTTAATTAATTTAAAGAGCCATAAGTGCACAGTTCTAGATCCTCTTAAGGAATCTCCTCAATTGTAGTACAAATCTTTCCACTTTTATCCCACCCCCCACCCACCCCATTACCCAGCTTATGATGGCTCTTCTGAGCTCCTCTAGGGTAGGACCCTTCTTGCAGCTGTAAGCACACCCACACACAGATCTCAGTTTTCGTTCCCTAAGACATTAGAAACTTCCAGAATGAGTGTGGTTTTCTGAAATACAGAGCCTTTTCCCATCTCCTGTAAAGTCTCCACAGGCTGAAACGGTGTACGTACCGAGTAAGTATGTAATTCACTGTGCCTGGACTGCAGCCGTTTCTTTTGGTTTTCAGAGGTCACTAGTTCCTTAGAGTCTTATCACTTCAGTTTTCTCACCATCTGTAGCAGTCCACCTATATATTTACTGCATTTCCATCAGGGTTCGATAGACTAAAAACAACTTTGTATGTGTCAGTTTTCCAAGAAGGGGTTAGAGAAACAATACTGAAGAGATGCTGAAGTACAATTTGCATAAGAAACTAAAAATTCTCTAGCACCCAGATGACCATACACTCCCAACCAAATCCGCCTGCCTGAGGTATTTTTCTCCCACAGACAATACTGAAAACCAGTAAAGGCAGACATCACAACCAAACGCCCACACAACACATGAAATGTCCATGGTTTTGCCTTAACTACCTATGCTCTCAAAATAAAAAGGTACAATGCTATAGCGGTGAACAGAACTGTTTCAAATTATCTCACATTATTTCCTAAAATGTAGGAAGAAGTGATTTCAAAGTAGAGCATTGCCTACTTATCACAACGTCACCCTGCTACTACTGAGACAGAACAGGGAGGCGGTGCCATAGGCCACAATCTCACGGACTCAGTTGCTGAAAAAGTGTCTCAGCCAAAAAGACCTTTTCATAGCAAATCACAGGGAGAAGACTAGCTGAGTTATTATTACTAGAATAAACTTTGAAATCAGACGTAGAGTCTAACCCTGGCTCCTCCACTTACTAGGAGATGTCACCTCATTTATTTAGCTTTTCTGAGCCTTAATTTTCTTATCTATAAAAGGGCTCAACATAACCTCAAAAGATTGTTGTGAAGATAAAAGCATATGAAGCAAGTAACTGCTCAATAAGTTTACCATTACAAGCTTTTCAAAGCCCCATATTAACAAAACTTTTGAAGAATAAACACAAGAAAGGCAAATTCTAGGGCCTCTCTCAGGAAATCCATGCTGGTTGGTGGTCAAGATGTTAGCCCCAGGGATGCCCTTCTCCCCGGTCAACAGCACGGTGTAATTGAAAGGGCACTAAGCTAGCAGTTGGCAAACAGATTCCAGACTCCACTGTTGCTGAATTGGAGTCACTATCTGTAGGCTTCAGTTTCTTTATCTGATAAGACTGTACTACTGCCAGGGTCACTTCCAGCCCTAACATTCTACGAACTATTCATTCACTAAAAGCAATGACACACATCCACCTGAGTGGGCTTTCTGTAGAGTAACTAAGATCCACTATGTTTTTCAAACAACCCTAAAACAGGTTTATTTATAATGTATATCCTATTTACTTCAAAAAAAATTGTAGGTGAACTTAAAATACTTTGCAGACAGCCCCATTAAGGTACAAAGGGAACAGAAATACACTTACCTTGCAACCAAAACCAACCATCCAAAGGAACTGGACACACCACTGAGTAGTACAGTGGCCCACTGTGGTTCTACAGAAACGGTCAACCCAGAGATTGCCCCAACAACATTCTAAGGCATGCACTTTCTGCTTTGTTCAAGGTCAGTGGCTTACAATTACCTGTTTGGAATGTGGTTTGGATTGGGTGTAACCACTCTTAGGTTAGGCTGGTGAAAGATGCTCAAAAAATCCTTACTGTTTCTCTCACCTAGTAAGCAGAATTATGATGGGGAACTGGCTCAACTTGGAGTACTGTGACAACTAGATTTCCTAAAACAAAGTCACTTAGGAAAAAAATACCCTAGCCTGCTTTGTTAAACTCTACTGAAAACAAGGACACTACTTTTAAGAAGCTTTGGTATGAATCAACAAATGACAGCTTTTTAAGCGTCCTTAGGATGTCAGAATAACCAAGAACTTCCAAATAGTGGCCATATTCTTGCTTCCCAGTTAATTTAAGAACTGTGAATATAATGATGAAATTCTAAATTAACATGCCCAATAGATACACCAGCCGTAATGGCAGTAACTCACAAGCTGCGTAAAAAGGTAACTGATGCTCTACTCTAGCAATTTCCTAGCAAGCTGAAATAAAATACCGAAACACAAGAAATGTAAATTTTATGTGAATTATATCTGAACTTAAAAGACACTTATGGTATTAACAAAGAACAGGTACCAGAAAATGTATCTCTAGGCTTACGATTAGTATAACAAGACTGAAATGATTTACACAAGGGCACCTATGAACAACTCCTCTGCTCAGCTTTGAAACCCTCTCAACCACGTTATGTCTTCCATTAGAGTAAACTGGGGGTCTGACTTCTTTCTAGACTCCAGGACTACGATTAATTCATCTTGTGGTGTCACTTCAAGTGCCCAGCACAGTATCCTGCATTCTGTAAACACGTGAATGTTTGTTCATTAATTGCTATACATCATTCTGAGCAGAAACCAGACTTACATCTCAAAAACTTCCATTCTAATACTGCTAACTCACCACAAAAGACTATCGAATCCTTTTCATTCCTTTCTCTTCGACTAGAAAAACAGTAATATTTTAACACTTTAAGACATTTCCTCCCCAGCAAACAAAAACAAAACAAGACTTAAAACTTGTCATCTACTCTACTTCCCTAACTCGCCCTGAGAAATTTTAATCGCTATCTTTTCTTGCAGTACAATTCCAGAGAAGGTGAAAAACAAGGGACAGAAGAAAGCCATGTACAAAAGCTGCAGTAAATAAAAGCTGCTCCAAAGAGGGCCTATTCTCAATCAAAATTTCTTACCAGTTCAAATAGCTGCTCACAAGGAAAGCACTGGTTCATGTAATGCCTTCGCTTACTCCCTAAATCCTCACGCTGGAGCCATTGCAAGCATGTAAAATCAGGAAATAAGAGCCCAAATCTAATAATTGGTTAAGTCAAGGTAAGAAATAACTAGCTAGAAAACGAGGCAGGAAAAGAAATAACACTCCTGGAACAGTATTTTCCCCTCACCTTCTCTGCCTACTTTACTTACTGTCCCACTGAAGACTTTGTTACTGCAGGGATTTCAGTCTCATGGGAAAAGGAAAATCCAGTCAAGAACCTCACCTATCTTCTGTCTAAACTTATCTCTCAGTCAACAGGTATCACTTAAAATCATAATAAAGCCTAAGAGGCCTTCTGAACAAAGCAATTATGTAAGATTCTGCACTCTACTCTGGTGACCCTGAAGAGGTCACTTTTG